>NC_042495.1:61468861-61505989 GCF_005508785.2 Acyrthosiphon pisum
CAACCACGTCAAGAATACTCTCGTCAAAGCGCGTAGATGCAAAAATATGCTCAACCCAGTTCTAAATAGCCGCAGCCCAGTGCCGCTCAAATCCAAAATTCAAATCTATCTCATGTACATAAGACCTCTCTTAATATACGCCGCCGAGGCCTGGGGCCCTTGTATTTCGCCATCTAACTGGAATCTCATTGAGTCAGTCCAGACCAGTTGCGTACGGTCCAGTGCTGGTCTCTGGAGATTTGTATCCAATCAGAACATTCGTGACTCTGCCAGAATTAAAACCATACGCGAAGTAGTCAAGGACAACTCAAAAAGACTCTTCTATCAAAACACCTTCTCAAATTACAACCATATTAAAAACTTGGGCCGTGATGAAGCCGTAACGACAATCAAGTCAATTCCTAAAATACGACCATTTGATTGGTCACATTCATAGTATACAAAACAATTCTACCTGCCATATCATTCAACTCTTAATAGGCATCCGCCTGAAAAGAGTACATAGGCCAATCTATGGTCGTCCTACTTGCAATGCAATGCAATGCAAACCGACATACCGTCTCCACTCAGAATCGTTTTTCTTATACAGTGATATTATATCATTGAATTCAAATTTAATACTATCCATTATACAGTGATCCACTTGTAACCTACTGTACAGTAGAGCGACATCCACTTACCCACCTTTTTTAATTATATTGATTGTAATTATTCTGGACTGTATTACATAATAATATTCCTTAATATTGTGCAGATCCCTATTTCGTGACTCTTGCATTATGAATAATTCACAAATTGTTCTACTTTTTGTTTATAGCTCGAGACTATAATGAGAAAAAATTAAGAATCAAGAAAGCACATTATAAAATAATGAGGTCGGTACAATCTAAATCCTATTAGAGTTGTGAAAAATTAATGTTAAATTTTTAAACTGACTCTCCCTGTTATACTTTAATTAATTATTTTATAGTTGTAATATGTTATAATATTTTTAATTTTAAAATTAGGTTATTTAGGAATAATGTATTTTTCTTTTACTGGTAAATCCAAGATCCTATGTCTATTATGACCATAGAGATGGCAATTATTGGATTGACATATGATTTGATTATGAAAAAAATATTGTGATTTATATTAAGGTGGCTCCAGTCGATGAAAAAAAGTAACTTTTAGACCAATAAGTTAGATAAAACTGGATGAATTTGGTTTGACGGTTTTTATTTTTGAAAACGGATTATGATCGATTAACAAGTTTACTAGGCTTTGCTAGAGGTGATTTTGAGTATTTATTTTTTCAGCTGTAATATTCAAGAATAAAAATATGATATTTTTGTATTTATATTATTCATCATGACACTAACAATAATAATTGGAATACTAAAAATCGCCTCCGGCAAAACCTAGTAAACTAGTTAATCAATCATAATCCATTTTCCAAATTTAAATCCGTCAAACGAAATTTCTTCAGGTTTATCTAGCTTATTGGTATAAAAACCACTTATTTTAAATTGAAAAAGGTGATCAAAATTTAAAATTCTGTCTAATTAATTATCGGAAAATATAAAGAACGACCGACCTACTGGGTGGTATTATGCGGACCTACTGTTATAATAAATTCATGATATTTTTGGGAAATATTGACCGAAAACGATTACAGATTAAACTAACACATACTAAACTCCGTTTACTTTGCACACACTTACAAGTCATTTTAATATCTTAATGCAAAATTGCCTATATTAATTTTCTTTAGGAGCCTCACTACCACGTCCTTTTTTGTCAAAAACTACTGTTTCTAATTCCAACGATACATGTCGACAATTATCACGATTTTCATTCTGAAAAAATATTCGTATTGTCCGTAATATATACAAGGGAACGATCGAGCCACATTTTTAATTTTTGTAATTTAAATTGCAATAAAAGTTGTAAAAATTCAAAAAAATTCAGAATTTCCAACTTAAATATTTAATTAACTAGGTAAATACAATTTAAAAAATGTGCCTCGATCGATCCCAAGTACACGTTGTGGAAAAAAAGAATATTTTGTCAGAATGCAAATCGAGGTAATTAGAGTCGTATGTTTGAGTGAAAAATAAACATTTTTTCATGATCACAATATTATTTTCTGATTTGTGCGTTCGAGTGCGTGCGAGAGCTCTCCGTACCGCTACAATTGATCGGCATGGACACTACACACACTAACAATCATTTACGACTAACACATATATCTTGGATGGCAACGACGAGATTAAAAATTTCCTAAATGATTCTCCTAAAATCAATGCCATAGCGAGGCCCCTTAAAACACGACTGACTAGAACCCCCTTAATTAACTATGCAGTAGCTGGAGTGCTGGACGGTGTCTTCTATTTACAAAGGGATTTTCTTCTTTAACGAAATAACGTACACCACATTTTTCTGTTCTGCATTACGGTTTTTGTATACGAAATGGAAGGTGCAGTCAACGTCATATAGATTTGTCGTAGGGTCAAATACTTATTATGTAATACACAATATTACCTGTTGGTGTTCTGCTGCGTTTCGGCGTCGAATGTGACGCCGGTATCGTCGTACTTTTCGGGGGATGCCAAGCCACCGTCACTGCTGCCGTATCTATGATTATTCGGGTACCGATTTCGGCTGGTATCCGACGTGTCATGGATACCACCTCCGGTCAATGGCAATCGGATCCCGGTGGACCACCACGGACGGGCATTCATCGATCGGCGGTTCGGTGTCAGGTATTCCACGTCCGACCGATTTTCAGGGATCAGCCGCTCCCCAGACACCTCCTGTGTATTCGCCACTGGTCGATTGTCTCCAAGGCCGTGGACCAGAACTGGTGTTTCGGACGTCTGCTGACCGAACACGAAGGCGTACAGAACCGTCGCAATTGCTGCTGTGACTGCGGCGATCGTAAGTGAAATGATTACCGTGACCCTGATGCAAACGGCAAGTGTTCGAGGCCTGTGGTAAAATTAATCGAAACTATGAGAATGGTACGCTTTAATGATCATGAGATTATTGATGTAGGTATTTAGTCGATAATGGTCGAAAAGTGTGGCAGACAGCGGAATATCGGGAAGAAGTAAAAAACCAAAAACTGAAAGGAGAAGAAAAATATAATTGTAATTCAACTCTACTAATAAAAATTAATATCAATACGATCGTTTACAATATTGGTAGATGCTGACATACTCAAAAACCGACTCTTTATTAATATAGATTATATTCTCAAAATTGTTAACACAGACAATTTTAACCATCCATAATCCATATTGTGCTGTGCCTCAGTTAAACACAATAATATTGCAATACAAATCGAAGGAGTGAACAAATATTTAAGAAATACACATTCATGGAGTACAACACACATAATAAGAATAAAACATTTTTGGCAACATTTGTAGATTTAAAAAAAAAAGAGAAGTAAAAACATGATAGATAATATTGTTATAATCGCGTAACAAAAATATAAACCAATATAGTATATTATATTATAAAACAAAAGCACATTCATTTTTGTAATACGGCACTTTGTATATGCAATGTTAGTATTTAGAAAAATGCGTGCGGTAGTTGAAATTAAATCATTTATATATATTTTTTTAGCTAGCTAATCCCGAGCATTTTGTTACTAGTAAAAATGTTAATTCTTAATCTCATAATTCAAACTTTGTTCAATTTTCTATTTAATATTCGATATAATGGTGTTCAAAAATTAAAAGAACTAAAAAAAAATTGTTTTAAATCAGTGGATAGTGTGGATAAGTACCTAACTTTATTTACAGGCGACTGTTGACAGAAATAAATATAGTTATATACAGTAAGTTAAAATGTAAAGTCTTTAACTATTATAATTTAGATTATATGTTGATCGACCAGTCAGGGTTAAGACATGTTCGATTATACATATTATACATATAGAATATAGATCTAGAATAAACAAATATGTTTGTAACATACCAAATAAAATATAATATTATATGTATATGAACATTTAAATGTTAATTATATTTTGTAAGTCACCATTCTCACTCAGAAAAATATAATCGAAAAGCAATTCAAATATTTATGAATAATTTAAATCTGTAGTATAATACAATATATTATTGGCTTACCTATCAATGTTGTAAATTATTACAATACTGTCCGTTTTAACTGCCACCCGCTTTAAAGTTTAAATAATTATAATTTTTAATATACTATTATTATTTAATTTAAAATTATGTTATTTTTAAATTTGATAAATAAAATTTAACGAACGGAGTATTAATCTCCATTAAACTTATAAAAATATAATATTCAGTATAGGTACATTATATTTTACAATCACTCAGTGATTATAATATAATAAAATTGATACAAATTTAATAAAACCAATTTTTAATAGTACATATTAAGATCTAAGCAACACCGTCAACAACAATTTGATGACAACTATTATATAATTTCTTATCTATATTATTTATTACTAGCTGAACCCGCGCACTTCGTTGCCAGTAAAAAATTGCAATTTTACAAACTCATTGTGGGTGCAACTCAGCCTCTTTGGTAGGCAATTCCACTACGTCGGATCGCGACAATGTGTGACAGCATATTATGTAGTGCAAAAATTTGATGCACGCTTGAACAATTTGATGCATGCTTGCACCTGATCTGCCCGATTAACCAATGTCAACCAAATAATAAATACTAATTTCTATTAATTATTTCTCTTATAACCAATAACAATCATTTATAAATAAAAATGTCCACCATAAATCTCAAAATCCCCGTTTGAGCACATCCCCGGGTTGGACCTAGGAAGGTGAAAAATACTTTACAATCTATTCTGATACATACCACATATACAATAAAATATCATTAAAATCGGTCGAGCCGTTTCAGAAGAGTGCGACCACAAATACCGTGACACGAGATTTTTATATATTAGATAGATATAATATATATTATAAATTAATGTTTAATTCTCTCAAAACTTGTTCTCTATAGACTTAAAAACTATTCTGGGTCGTTTCAATGAAAATGATACCAATGATTCTTTGAGAGACTCGGAGAAGGTTTGTAGCTTTTTTGATTCTGAGCGGATCGAGGAAGCTATAGTGGTTTTACAATGGTGTTTATTTTTTTTTCCTGTATACAAAATGTCTGATCAATAACATGAAAAAAATTTAACTATAAGTGTAAAAAATTGTTTTTGATTATTTGTACATTCAAATTATCTTCTCTCTCCGCCGTTAAAATTTATTGAGTGGTTGACAAAACTATGAAATGTATTAAGACAATTATATTCATTGGGAAAAAAGATGCATACCTACCTCCACATAGTTGCACATACGTCAATCAGAGAATAAGAACAATAGATTTATTTGATACGAATATTAGACATTATTACACAATAAATACAATCCTAGCCTAATGTAGGACTTAAAATAATAATTAAATTCATTAATACATAAATCATCTACGGTAAATAACCATTAATTTATTTAATTTGATATTATTTATTAATGATAGCTATAAATAATATGATAGATAATATTTGGAGGGCTTACTTACATAATTGTGTTTGTGATTAGTATATCATTCAAGTTCCATTGGTTTATTTGTTACTGTTTTATTAATTTATTGCATTATGTAGATTGCTAATCCAGAACCCTGAAAAAGTAATAATACAAGTATAAGAAAACTCACTTTACTTTACTTCGTAGATGTTTTGTTTGATCAGTAAGTTATATTACTAGCTTATAAGTGAATACAAATTTCTATACAATATTTTGTAATCCCCTCCTGAATAAATTAAAATGCATTTGCATTATTTTTACCATAGCTAATGATTAATAATTTTGCACCGTTTACAAATTACACAGTACCTACAGTCGATTTTTGAAGCCAACGGTTTATAGACTTTTGCGATTGGTTTCGATGGCTGTTTTGACTAGGTACAGTTATATCTTTAAAATATGAATACAATATGTAATGACTCTAATATAGTAATAACCATTAAAATTATTAAATAACTACAGATCAACTACATATTGCAGTTATAACTTATAGCATATAATTTTGTCTACAGTATATGCTATAACAGTATAACGATTCAGCAACGAATTTTCATGATCAGAAAATAATAGTATTATGTACCCACCATAACCATTTATGATACATGATTGTTCCACACTCACATTGTCGAGTATATGGTTGAAAGTTTTTGTGACTATGGACAAGTAAGCATTGACGAGTGAGTACATTATATGACTGATGGGCTTGAGTATAAAAAAATTCTGTACTAGGGAAGAGTGAAGACAACGGATATAGAACTGTTTACATTCAATATAATGATGTCTGACTAATAATAAATAGTTTTAAACCAACTTAACCATCATTCAATAAACGTGTACTGATACGAACGAAAAAAATAATTTATTGTGCTTATGTGTTACGTATAAGTGGATTATAATATACAAACAATTATACCCACACGCAATATAATATTAGAATCTCCTCTACAAGAGCGATGAATGGTAGTTATAGTGAGTTTTACAATGATATAAGTCTGTTTATAATTAATCATATGTAAAGGTACCCAATGGCTAATGGTATAGAATTAAATTTATTCCGTAGTAAAAAACTCATATTTATGTATGCATGTTTAGAGAAATTCTTTTTAAAAATATGATGTAATGAAAGAATGCCAATTAAATATTTGAAAATAAAATTATATATAATTATTATATTATTAAATTATTATATAAAATTACCTTCTTTGTTTATCTTAATAAAAGTAATAGGGATATAATATTGTACTGTATTACAGATATTGTTTTATATTTAAATATTACAATCAGACGCATTAATTTTGTTGAGTTATGTGTATAGTAAAAACCACCATTTATATTAGAATGTGATGCTCTGATATATGTTTTGTATTTTCGTGTTTTCGGTAGTGTGCGAAAGACGAACATTTTTTGAAACGTCCTCTAGAGGAAGCTGCTGTGTAGATGATTGTAAAATATTGTTTAAGAGTTTTAGTTAATTTTTTAGAAAATAATTCACCTTTATAAATCAAACATTGCATAAACATACTACATAACTCGAATGAATAGATCACTAGACTTAATTTATGACAACACCAATATACAGACCTGTCACGAATATAGAGATTAGACGCTTACATACAAGCGTCTATATATTATAGTAATATGGCTAGTACAAAAAGTACCTTATATTATAGATAATGTGATCTGATATTATCATATACGTCGATTTCATTCATATCAAATTGTAATTTTACAAAAAGTTTGTATTTTCTGATCTTCATTCATATGGTTGAGTGATTTAAGTTATGAAAACCATTCTAATATTTCTATATAAAAATATAAATCATAATATTATACAAGATCAGTTTAAATAATTAAATTCGATACCAATGTTCATAGGAAATATAGCCACCTTCAAATACCTTATTATAATATTTGAAATTTAGATCCACCATACCATTAAATATTTTTACCATCACTAAAATAGCATTAAAAACCTTAACATAAAACTAATTTAAAAACTTGAAGTAATAAAATAAACGTTTGCCAAAAAATAAGACTAAGACCCGTAGGTCGTAATTGTATAGTTGGAATTAAAAAGTTTAAAAAAAATTTAGAAACCAGTTTCTAAATTTTTTATTAATATAATAATTTTTTAAATTATAATAATCTCTTTGAAATAACATGAACCGGCTACAACACTCACACAGGAGTGTGAGTTTGTTGCCCAGGAGATATTTTATGTAATGTTTATACGTTCCTCCGATTCCGAATTTTCCTCGTCAGTATAGTTTTAATTGTATACGAATTATTTTCTAGTAAAAAAATATTATTTTAGTGTCACAATATTATAATTATAAATAAGAGTTCAATAATGTGTGTATATTTTTTTTATAGAAAATCCAATTTAAAAAGAGTTAAAATTAATTTAAGTTTGATAATTACTAGAACAAGAAACAGCAGTTTTAAATGTGGAACGATGGATATGAATACATGATGGATGTGGTTTCAGAAAACTTACGATCGCCGGTAATATCTCACAATTCACATAGTTTCATCGTTAAAACGCAATATATTCGAATATTAGATTTTCATCGGAAATATGAGTGTATTGGTTGTACAATGATGCGTGCTTTTTAAATAAATTTTAGTTTCTATATCAACTATAATATCTAAAATTTAAAAAACAAAAAATATAGAGACTTTTTTATCAAATATTTATAATAGCTTTTTCAAAACAAAATACAATTTAAAAAATATTTTGGCTCCTATTTGAGTTATATTTATAAAATATATTTTAAACCGTCGACTATTATTTGAAATTTTGTTTTCCATTTACCTACGCATACTAACATTTTATTTATGAGTAAAAACCTTGTAAATATAATACAAGGTCCTTAATTTGTTCATAAAACAGTTAAAAAGTATCAAAAACACAAACTTTTTTGACATAAATATGTTTTTGGACTGGGTACAGATATTTTTATTTTCTAACCGATTTTTCGTAACACTTTATTTATCACTTTATTTAGAAACGAATAAAATTTAAAAATTACCTAATTCCCACCAGGTAACACTATACCTATATGTATAATATTAATGGTTACTTATTAATACATGTTTATGATTCATACATTTTTTTGAAGTGGAAAATATCGAGTAGCTATTTAAATTGTTATTGCTTATTATAATATTTTTAACTCAAAATGTTGACTTAATTAGATATGCATAACCGTGTATTCATTTTTTATGAATTTAGTTTATAATAGGTATGTAGTATTGTAACGCCGCATAATTTTTATTGTAATATAAATGTAGGTATTATTATTTTTAATTCATACTTCTCTCCACCACTTTGAAGACCACAACTCATATTATGTAAAATATTAAGTGATTTAACTAAGCAGTAAGCAGTGTACTTAATAATAACAAAATTAAAATATTTCTCTCGTGTAATTGTGTAAACAATAATACTGTTTGCAATTTTACTCAATAAGAAAACCAGGGATCGAAACCGGTTTTCTCATTTCTGAACACCGGAACTGGAACCGGAACCAAAAGCTTTGAAACACCGGTTAAAAAACCGTAACCGAAACCATAGAATTGAAAAACCACTCTTGTACTGTTCTTGAAAAACGGATTAAAATTTAAAACTAATGTCAGTTTCTTTGAATTCCATAAAGTTAATTATATTTTTTGTAATTCTACTATTTTTATACGAAGAAATTATTATGTTTGGATTTATTGATAAAAATCCCGATGCAGTTACTGAGTATTACGAAATATTAATATAATCTATATTATTACTAAACTTATGATTGAAAATTGAAAATACAAATAATATAGTGTGATGTTATTGTAATATACAATTAAATATTAATGTAATCGAATAATGATCTCAACCATAATATGGCAACATAATATTATGTCGAATGCAAAAGTAGGCATGAGGCACCTAAATTAGGTACAAAATATTCAAGTTAATACACGAAATTAGTCTATGACGTTATTGTATATCGTATATTGTACACTAGTATACAAGTAGCATATTTCAGCTTTAGACTCGTCCGTATAATAGTAATAGATAATAAAATCGATCTACAGTAGTAGACAGAAAATAAAATGAAATTTTAAAAACCGTCCAAAAACCAAAACCGAAAATTTTCTAAAACCGTTCTATAAACCGATAAAATATTTGAAAAACCTTTTTTAAAACCGAAACCGAAACCAAAACCAAAAAATTTAAAAAACCCGGTCTTAAAACCTAAACCAAAACCAGAAAATTTAGAAAACCGTTCTCAGGAACTAAAACCGTAACCCGTTAAAATTTGAAACGGTTTCGATCCCTGAAGAAAACTTAGATATTTGAACATTTAAAAATTAAGAGTCAAAACATCAAAAAGTATTTATTTTATATTTCAGTTCTTTGTCAATATTAGAAATAAATAATATTTATAATCCAAATTAGTATGTTTTATTGAAAAAAATAATCTAATAACAATTAAAATTAACGGTTACCAATAATTATCAATAAATACGTATTAATTCATATTTTTAAGATTGGAGAGTGTAAAAAATTATAAATTGAGCAAATTTCATAATACAGGTAGGTACAGTATATTATGAACGTTATATTATTTTTGATTAAAATTTTTTTTTATGAAATCTCCGTATTACCCTGGATCAGATTCTATATTTATATTAACTTCTCTTTCGTTAGCCTACTGGTTATTAATGTTATTGAAATGCTTGGTCCTTGAAAATTGTCCATCAAACAATAAGTTATATAAGTTACATAAGCCTATAGTGATTTTTAACAATAGAGTTCATCAAAATAATAATTTAATATGAATTATTATATTATTATCAGTAGAATGTAATATTAGGTTAAGTTAAAAAAATTTATCATCCCCGTGAAATCAAATAATGAAATTTATCGAAATATTTTGGAGCTTTTAAAAGTAGTTATAAAAATATAAAATTCACAATAATATATAATATTTAACAATGAAAATATTAAAAAAGGTGGACAAGTGGATGTCGCTCTGCTGTATAGTAGGTTACAAGTGGGTCACTGTATAATGAATGGTATTAAATTCGAATTTAATGATAGAATATCATTGTATAAGAAAAACGATTCTGAGTGGAGACTGAATCTAGGTATAATATATATTATACTTATATCTATGGTATTAAAAAAAAAAATTGACCTATAATGGGTACCTATAATAAATTCTAAATTAATCATATCACAATATCCATTAGGTACTTATAACACGTTATACATCAGCAACAAACCGTGATACTATCATAAATATATAATAGTATACTTTAGAAGTTCCATGTACCCACGAATAATATTATACAATAACAACAAAATAACTAAAATAGTTATTCTAGGTTTTTTTAAATGTAATTTCGTCCAAATTTGAACTTGAAGTGTAAAATATCCGTTTCCATTTTATAAAATGGTCATCTTTTAATGAAAAATTCGATTTAACGAAGTAATTCTTAATTATTATTTTCTTTTATTTTGATAAAATCGTATATCAGCTGTATACGCTGAAGAATGCAGCTTATAATTTTCATTTTTTCATGGGTGAAAATTATTTACTATTGATATAAACTGAATACAAGCTTACATACCTACTTAATACTTATCTTGAAATAATATTTTTTTAAGTATAATTAGTTCATTAAAGAATGATTATTCTGAAGCCACCAGATTATCAATGCCTAAAAAATCTATACAAATAAATCGGCTATAGAGTTGAAGTTGTGAAAAAAAAAATTGTAATTGAGACGTGGGCGCCCAAAAAAAGGCAAATTATTCATTTTAGAAAACAAAAAAAATTTAGAAAAATTATACTACAAACTAAAACACACTAAATAATGCAAACTACAATCTCCAGATTCTTAAACAGAAAAAACCTATTCACAATAATTAGTTCATTAAAAAATGAATCTTCGGAGACCACCAGCTGGTCATCAAAGTTGAAAATATTTATATGAAAAAATCTAAAAGAGTTAAATTGATAAATATAATAATAGTATACTTTAGAAGTTTCAATTATCCACGAATAATATTATACAATCACAACAAAATAACTAAAATAGTTATCCTATAGTTTTTTTAATTTGTAATTTCGTCCAAATTTGAACTTAAAATGACTATAAAAATAAATTGTGTAAATGTATTTTTAGATTTTTTGGTAACAGAATGAACTACTTACGTGGAATCTTGTTTTAAATTTTGAATACTTAAATATACAAATTGAACATTTTATACATTTTTAACTACAAAATAACTATTCAATTTTAAATTTGATAAATTTTGTCAAAATTCGATCTTTAAATGCTTATAAAAGAAAATTGTACCTATGTATATTTTATATTTTTCAACTGCTATTGTAACAATATATCAGGAGCCCTGTATTAAATTTTTACACTTTTTAGTCCAACAGATAAAACTTAATTGATATTCATAGAAAAAAAAATAAAAAAAAAAATTGAAATATGAAATTGTCCATAAACTATTCAAAACAAGTTAAAATATTTTGAAAATTGTATCAAGTATAAGAATTGATAAAATAAACATTCAGTGAAATTTTCATGTATCTACAGTTACTATACGCCGGGTACCACCTTAGGTTTGCGCGAACATATTGTTATAACGTTATTAATCTTTATATTTTATATACATAAATACATTATACACCTCATAAATTTTATTAGCATACTTACAGCTTTTTCAGTGTATTTTATACCCTAGATGGCTAAATATAGGTATTAAATGTTTTGTAATTATATATTTTACTATAATTATTATTTTTCATTATAAAATAATATAACAGCTAGTGCACTTTAAATTAAATTAGTTTTGTCATCACAAGACAGACAGTCTTAAAATAAACTCTTTTCTGGGCGTTTTCAAAACGGATTATGTATACTAGTATCGATTTATTATATTATGTGTAAAATATCACTAGCACAAGGTGCAGACAGAATTTAAAAAATTAAAAACATAATGTAAAATATTAAATAATGTTGTAGTAAATCTGGAAACTGTAGTTTATTCTTATTTATAATCCAATTAATGTAACCGGGAATGTAACTATTAAATTCATCATTGAATGATTATTCAGAGTCACTTGATTACTAAATCTAAATTGAATTAAGAATAATTAAAAAATATTTTGTGAAAGGAACAAGATTACTGCTAATATTATTGCAATATTGCTAATTCTTAATTATTATATTAACAAATAAATTCAAATAATAGCTGATATTTTATTAGCTTTTTACATTCAGTGTAAATAGTTTCTGATTGATTTATATAATAATATTTGTAAATATCTTCTATAAAATAACTATTCATATAAACAAATCCTAAAAATTTAATGTAAGGGTACTCATAAATTAATCTTACAGCAGCCTTTAAAAACCAAAAAGACATTTGTAAATCAGTTATGCACTACATCAACAAAATAATAATTTTACAAAATTTAATTCCGTATTATGGTGTAGGTACTTATACAAACAATAAACTGTTATCCGAAAACACGATTTCGTATAAGTGCCTATTGTTATTTACTAAATACCTACAACTAAACTAAAAATAAACACAAGATTACACACTGAGTGCCTATAATAAAATATTATATATAAAAATTGAATCTTTATTACGTATACCTACCTACTTATCGTTTACACGCAGACCACAAGAAAAAATAATTTAAAAAAATTACAAAATTAAAGAACACATCATTGTAAAATTAATACAGTCATCGATTCACTTAATATATCTGATACATTTAAAATAAACATATTAAATCATAATTATTAATTTCGTAATCAGCCGTATTCGGAGAAAATGATAGACTTGGAATTTTATAAAAATCTAGTTGGTATTATAGTCGGTACCTACTGTAAATTTGATGCATTTACTGTATACCTGTATGTTAGCTCTATCACATTTTTATTAAGTGATTCATAAAATACAATATTATGCTCTTATAAAAATATGCTTGTACTTCTGATATCTATTTACCATCTTAACCTATAATTAAATTAATAAACGAAAATAATAATTTAAATAATACATACCTAGATATTATGTTAATATTATTATATTATTTATATAATTCAAATTCAAAATTATAAACTATTTTGGTTTATTGTCATATCAAATTTCAATGAAAAAACTGTTTCTTAAGGAGATTGGATACCGTGATTTTCTGTTTTTGTCTAACATACGGGTGACATAGTATTTTAGACGTGTTTTTTGCCAAACATACCAATTTATCTAATGGAGCGATAAGAATTCTGAAAACAGATTTGAATTTGTCGTCAAGTCTATTTGAAATTGACTTTCCCACATTTTTGATATTATCTCCCAAATTCTTAAAAATGTCATATAAAAAATGAGTATTTAAAAATTGTTATATTTCAATTTTCGGAGAAGTTAAAATCAAAAAATCAAAAATGTGGGAAAGTCGATTTCAAGTAGACTTGAAGGCAAATTCAAATCTGTTTATAGAATTTGTATCGCTTCATTAGATCAATTACTATGTTTGGCAAAAAAACACACCTAAAATACTATGTCGCGCGTGTGTAAGACAAAAAAAGAAAATCACGGTATCGAATCCCCTTAACACGGAACTCTTTGATATAAAAAGTTGCATTATATTATATCCGTGGATTCATAATATTGACGTACCTAGTATAATATCTATCATTTATATTCTATGGCAAATGTCAAAGTCGTTGCAGAAGACACAGTCGATTAAAAATTCTAAAATTGCAATATGCAAAGCAGATATTATGACCATAAATCTTACTGCGTTCCGTATAGTTTTATTTTTCATAAATCACAATATTATTTTAAGTTCTGTATTCTGGAGCGTTTCCTCATCGGCGTCGCAGTTCACACGCGTCACGGATTCCACCGAAAGAGTCGATAATTAAAGAAGGTTTGTTTTAATATTCTTTTGGGGCTTAAATGTACTTTTAAGACTTAAAATAATTATTTAATGTCACGAAAAATGTGGTATCCAAGTGTTGTAGGCCCATATTTTAGTTCCGAACTAGAAATTTATAAAATACGGGAGATATAAACGTCGTCGTCGTTTTTCCAGTCCTTAATCGTACAATAATTATAATTAATAGGTGCATACCTATATATAGGGTACTTGAAGTATATATATATATATATATGTTTCTGTTAAATGTATATAAATATATGTTATTACTGGTAATAGTCATAAGATACAATTATAATTTATAACTGGTGATTTTTTTTCCAAATACAAAGTTATAAGTTATAAGTAACTATTAATTTAGTGTAACATACTTAACTTCTATTGTTCACCTAATATCTGTATCATAGGGATTAGGGACGTATAACCATGTAAGGTATATACAACTAATGGTATACAACCCACGAGGAACTTTGTATTATTTTTAAGCTTTTTTGACCCAACGAATAATATTTTATTGACATTTATAGAATACAGAACTAAAAACATTTCATAATTAAAATGTCTATAAATCACTGAAAACGAGTCGAAATATTTTGAACATTTTATAATGTATAGAAAATTATAGTTTAAATATTTTATGGACATTTTAAATACCGACGGTTTATAGTTGTTGAATAACAACAAAAGAAGAAAATCGTTTTACGAAAATTATATACACATCATTGTAAAATCAAAACATTCATTACTCCCGAAGTCCACTCTAAAATACAAACTAACACATAGTAGTTATATATGTATAATACAAATTAAACATTATACATATATTATGTATAAAATATAATATCTATAACGCTTAGGTAATAAGAATGTTGTTGAACATTTTACTGCAAGCTGTGTGTTATTTCAGAAATGGTATTCGTCAGTGAAGATTTTCAACTGGGAATAATAGGTATATCATAAGCAGACTGAAATGTGCGAACGTTGCAGTGTTTCGAAGACTAAGTTTTATAGCAGATTTTGATTCGGACACGGGGTATGTATTTTCTTATTTTTCAGCAGGTTTCTTTTTATTATTGTTAATTGATCAGGGGATGTATTTCTTGCAACTTTTTAATTATTTGTATTGTAACTATACTGGTATAACACTATTCTGGCTATCAATAAAGTCGTGATAAAAATTAGGAAATTGGTCAGTTGTGATATTTTTTGGTATGTAATTCTTTTGAGTAGATAATTGGCTCAATGATATTTAAATATTTTTACCGATGATCAAGTACGATGACTTGTAGGTGACTATAGAGACTGATTGAATAGGAATTAGGAAGTGTATGATATGATGAAAATAAAGAAAGAGGTCAACAGGATTTCAGAATGTTTGGCGTATGAAAGGGAAAGACGAAAAAAATTGTAAGGTAAGGTTAGGTTAGCGTATTGTGTGTAGCAGATATGAGAATTTTAAGTTGGGTGTCTAAGGAACAAAGGAAGATGTAATAGGAAATTTATTAATTAAAGGTAGTGTAGTGATACATTATTCATTATTTATTGTATGCTATGTACCTGGGCGTTTGTAAATTGCGCCCACATTAAATAGGTAGTAAAAATACTATAGTAAATTGCGCCCGGGATTTTTCGGGGTCTAAAATGGGTATAGTAAATTGCGCCCATAGTATCTACTATCCTGAATTCATTTTTCTTGCTATATTTTAAACACATATATTTTATTCGCTGACTTTCCTCCGAATATTTGGGCATCAGCTTCCGCAACATTAACTCGGTCAACTAATGCCTGTGAATCTTTCCACAGTCATTTTAACAAAAGCTTTTATACACCTCATCCTCATATATATAATTTTATGGATAAAATATTAGAGATACAATCAGAAATTTATGTAAAAATGAATATTATAAATGAACCTTATAAATTTCAAAACACTAAATCAAAAAAAAAATTTGAAAAAATGGAAAAAATTGTTCAACAATACAATGAAAAAACTATTATGAGGGCTGAATACGTGAAGATGATGTCGCATTACTATGCAGATAACTTATTATAACTTTTTTATTATTATTATTATTAACATTTTTAACCAAAAAAAAAATATTTTATCAACTATAATTAATACCGTAATATTTAAAAAAAAAAAAAATAATTTTCCTATTTTTATTAATTCCTATTTTTTTTTTTTTTAATTTACTCATTTCAAGTAAACCAAAAAAAAAACATTTTTGGAGGACAGTGATAGTCGCCTCCTCGTGGTGTCCTCTGGGTAATGCTAAATGACTATCATAAAAATAATACTTCTATAGGGCGCAAATTTGTACCTGAAAAATACCGGGCGCAATTTACTACACAAAATTGTGTACCTGAAAAATACCGGGCGCAATTTACTACACAAAAATTTATACCTGAAAAATAGCGGGCGCAATTTACAACTATTTCCTTTTGTTGGGCGTAATTTACGTTTGCCCATGTACCTAATACCTATATAATATATATTTATTATAGCAGGTGCCTAATATTAAATAATATATTATACATTTTTATTTTTTTATTTTCGTACAGGGGCTCATTTAAAACTTTGACCCCTGGGCCTCAAAATGTCTTAATTTGGGCTTGACCACCACCTTGAATAATTCGTTAAAAATCAGGGTTTACTGTACAAACGCTCAAAGTCGGGCACAAAGCAGCACAGACGTAGCACAAAAATAGGCTCCTAGTTTAGTCCCGAAATTCCGAGGTAGGGGTGCTGTCGTTTCAGTGGCACCCTCACCTTGAGAAATTTGTCAAAATTCGGGGTTTGCTGCACAAACGCTCAAATTCGGGCACAAAGCAGCACAACCGTAGCACAAAAAAGGCTCTTAATTTTATTCCAAAATTTCGAGGTGGGGGTGCCAGGGAAATGCACCTTGTTGCCGCCGCCCATGACATTTGTGTTAGTCATCAATGATGATTAGTGTGAGTGTACATGAATCTAGCACTTGGTGCCAAATCTACGTATAGTCCGGAATTGTAATTTCTGTTCCGTTTTATTCACGAGTTCGGCACTTCAGCGTTAGTTGCCATATAAATATTATAAGATATGTACTTGTAAATATAATTAGTGTATTATCTGTATACACTAATTATATTGTGTTTTATAATGTGTACATATTATATACGTAAATTAATATGTACACATTTAATAAATCAGCTTCAATATAATAATAAAATAATGTGAGTGTTTGTAATTAAATATTATTAATATATTATTATTTTGATTTTATATATTATTATAGCTAAAGAAGAATTGTTTTTTTGTCGTTAATCGTCATATAAATATTTTAAAATATGTACTTGTAAATATAATTAGTGTTTTTTTTTTTATTAATATTAGGTAGGTATATATTATATTATATTCAGTAGCGGTCGTGAGGTTTTTGGTTGGGGAGACACTGAAAAAAAAGTGGCACTCATATGCCTAGATAGACTCCCCCCCCCCATTTTTACTTTATCTATATGGTAAGAAATAAATGTTAAAAAACTAAAAACGAGCTGAAATATTATATTAAAAAAAATAAAAACGTTACAATTTCCTTAAAATGATATTTTATTATAATGACAAATCCAAACATACACATTTTTTTTCGTATGAGTAGCTTATAATTCCATCGTTAAAAATGGCATTATTTAAATCATCAGCACATGGCCCATGAAGGCAAATTACAATATAAAACAATAAATATTAAGAAACAAGCACGACGTAGGTACCTATCACGATAGCGTGACAACGTGATGGCGACGTCGATAATAAAAAAATGTCCATCACACACATAAAATAAATAATGCTGAGGCTTATATAGTTACTTAAGAGTAGTAAAACATATACAAGACGAATTTATAGAAATGTTTTCAAAAGGAATGACCCCGTAAATACGCTACCGGGCCATCTACGCAGTACGCACGCACTGTACGAGCTCACGAGTCAACGTCACTACCAACCAAAAATAAAATGTGTGATTTATTTCTCAAAACATGCTTTACAGGAAAAACTCTCACACATCGAGAAGTGGTCTGATTTGATTAATTTTTTTTTCTTTAAAAATAGGAAAACTTTCTACAGAGCGCATTGAACATCGATTTTTAATTTCGTTGTTTAAAACAAAACGTAATAAAAATAACAAAATCTTGTGAAAATTGGTCATACTCAAAGTCGTGTTGTATGGATTGGAAATAGAATCTTAAGAATCCAAGTTCAATCCGCCCTGTAAGAAGCGTTTATCTTTCAAAAAAAAAAATTATCGAAATCACTTTACGAGGCGTGAGAGTTTTTCCTGTAAGGCATGTTTTGAGCAAAAAAAACAGGTCACGTGTAGGCCCCTTAACAAAACAATACAAATTATTAGTTCCATGGCTAAATAAATCTAAAAATCACTGCCAGCTGAGATTCCTTTCCATGCTAAATCATGCAATTTTAGTAAGTGCGCAGCCCAATGCAAAAATGTGTCTCAATGCGATCATACTAGGCAATAAATACCTTAAATTGCCAAAAATATAATTATAGCTATAATTAGCAATGATTACAACCAACTAGTGTATACTACAACTTACAAGCTATTAGGTATATAAATATTATATTATTGAAGTTATACAATATTATTTATTAATAATTATCTACTAGGTACATTAATACTGCAGGACTCAAATCAAATTTGGAATAATACAATTTACAAAACAAAATAGTTACTATGCTATACATCTAATACCTATGACTACTAGCAACTATAAATACTAACATTTAAAATAAAACGTAACATCAAAATATATTATTGTCTTGTGTTTAACACGTTTGTTGTATTATCACTACTATTACAGTTGTAACGTTCCAAGCACCATGTAACCCAATTATCCGGAACTGATGACTTGGCATGAATTTCATCGTTCACATCTTTATATGCTTTTAGATATGATTCGAGTTTATCGCTGGGTATAAACTTATGTACGCCATGTAACACCCTAAAATAAAACAAACTATGCATACTAATATTTGTTATGATGTGCAATAATATCGGTAGGCACTAACCAATTAATCCAAATGGGTACGATTCCTGTCTTCTCGGTCATGGATATTCGACAAGCTATTCTTTCCACACATTTTTCTGAATCCAATAGCTTTTGAAAGATGTCTATTGTAGGATCTGATAACTGTGTTGACTTGTCACTCTGTAAGTTAGTCAAATGTGTTTCTTCGAGTTTAAAAAGTGAATCGTTAGTTTTACCGGAAACATTGTAATTTACCACTGTAGATTCACTTGTTGGTTTGTCTTTTCCCGTTGCTCTAAATGTGCCACCCCGCTGTGTAATACCAGGCAAGGTAGCTCCTTGTTGATTCTGTAGTAATCCACCCGGCCGTGCTGCTCCCCCCGGTCGACTTGGAAGTAATCCACCCTGTTGACTCGGAAGTCCACTTGGTTGACTTGCTGGCATATTGTTATCGTAAAGTCGTCTCAACAAATCTAATAATCGTCCTGGCATTATAAGTAATTGTATGAATAATGGTAGAAGCCGTGTTAATAATAGTGGTAATAACAGGATCTTGAAGAACTTCATGAGTTTCATTATTAACAGAAAATTAAAAAATACCGCTGCCATGTATAATTTGAACGATAATCCGAGTTGAAATAATGTGTTTAAGAAACCGATTGCCTGCAGTTTAGCAAGGCCGAGTTTGAAAAGCGCTAACACGACAAATGTTTTCCAATTAATGTTGTTCAGTTTTGGTTGTAACGGACTTAGATCGTTCGTAGTTGGGCTACTTGATGGTCGATCCAATGGCTTACGACTGGGACCTAGATCAGCTAAATATCCTTCTCCTGTTCTGTACGGCGGTGGTTCCCAACTACCACTAGATCCCGACCACAGTGATCCCTGTGACTGTTCGGGTCGACCAGCGCTGGTCCACCCAGCTCCATAATGTGGATTCTCATATTCTTTGTCTCCATAGTCACCCGCGTTGTATGTTAAATCATATGCATTTTTATATCCATTCGAACTGTCCTCTTCTGCTACCGTGGCGTATTTTGCCGTATTTGTATTCAATTCATGATTGTGATTTATTTTTCTTCGACTGATTTGCCTTTCCAAAGAAAAATGTAAAAATATATGTTATTATAATAAATAATAATAATATAGGTACTATTTGTCTAAACCAATAAATATAATCAGTATTATATTAATGGTAAGCATAATAAATTCGAATATGTAAGGTCTTATTATTTTATATTAGCAATAACATCACAATAAATCAAACCTCTATGGGAACAAAACATGAACTTTTGAATACGCCTACTTGATACTTTCAGTTCCGTGTTAAAAAAAAAAAAAACTGGTCGCCCTGCTGTACAGTAGGTCACAAGTGGGTCAAAGTATAGTAGATTCTATTAAACTCGAATTCAATGATATAATTATATTGTACAAAATTTTAGGAGCTTCAGTTATCAACATTTTCAATTAATAGAGTGATTTTTTTTTTATCAGTTTGGTACTGAAAATTGTTGAAAAATATCGAGTTCATTTTTTAATTCAAATATTTTGTAGTTTTTTTCATTGCCAGTATCTACAGGCATTCCAGAGGGATCTTTTTCAACCTTAAAAAGGTTGAAAAGTTATCTAAGAACAACACTGAATGAAGTAATGTATTTTAAGAAATATTTTTATAAAAGTTAGAACATAACTATATTTAGATTCTGAGCGGAGTGATGAAGCTAGTGGTTTTACAATGGTGTTTATTTTTTTTTTCCTGTATACAAAATGTCTACCAGAAGGAGTGCTTTGATTTCAATATGTAGTACCCATCTTATCTTTTAGCAAATTGGATTAAGATGGTACTTTAAGCAGGTCATTTTTTGATTTTTTCAATACTTAGTTATTTAATGTCACGGGAAAAACCACCGACAAATTACAAAAAACCTCTAAAAATGGGATTTTAATTTCTAACGCTTTGTTTATCATCATAGACAATAAACAAAATAGAAAATATAAACAAAAAATATATTTCAATATTAATTTATTCAACTTACGGGCTATAATAAATAATAACAATATAAAATATCCAGACTGACAAACCATCTCCGCTCAGAATCGTTTTCCTTTTACAATGATATTATATCATTGAATTCAAGTGTAATACAATCCATCATACACTTACCCACTTGTAACCTACTATACAGTAGAATGACATCCACTTGCCTGCTTTTTTAAATTTGTTTTGTATACATATTATTATTTAATACCAATTAAAAACTCGAAAATTTTAAATCGTCTTATAAATAAGGTATATTTATTTAATAAAGAGTAATTAGGTAGTGTGGGAGGCTTTGCCCACCATGGCTCTGTTTTCTGAAAATTATCTGGACCCTCCCCATAACAAATTCCTAAATACGTCACCGTATATTGATATTATTTATTATACCCTGTAAGTTAAATTATAATACTACTAGTTATCACTCGCGTACTCCACCCCCGTTGATAGTTGTTTGCAAATTGTGGGGGTGTTTCGTGGTTCCACAAATCATGTCTATCTATCTTGTAACGTTTTTTTTTTTTTTTATATGAAGAGCAATTGAACTTTGTATGCAGAGTAGTAAAACTGTTAAAAACTTATTTTAACTTTTCCGTTACCCAGAAAAAAATCTGATTGTTCGACTTCTTTTGGGTGTAATATACTGTGGAAGCAATATCTTTTTAAGTGTAAATTATATTATATTTTAATGTATAGCCAGCTCGACCGGCTTTATCCCCTGAGGTTTGCAACATTATATTATTAGGTAAGCAATCCAGATCCGGTAGATCTCGGAACTCGTGCTGTTTGTACTGGTGGAAGACATAAGCGCCAAAATTAGATTAGAAAAAAAAAGTTGTATAGTACGAATAAAATAACTATTGAGAAAATCGAAAAAAGACCTGTCTAAAGTGCCATTTTGATCCAATTTTCTAAAAGATAAGATATTATAATAATATATTGAAATCGAAGCACTCCTTCTGGGAGAAATTTTGTATACAGGATAAAAAAAATAATAAACACCATTGTATAACCACTAGCTTCATCGCTCCGCTCAGAATCTAAAATAAATACGAGTTCATAATTTTTTTAATAATTCATAATCAAATATTATATTCGTCCGTCTAAGTGAATGTTTTCGCAAGAAATAGTTTTTCACAGTGGTATTTTTTTTTATTGAAACTATCATAAATCACATAGAATACAAAAACATTAAGTTCGATAGTTTACATAATTATCCATATCTTTTAAACTAATAGAAATAGAGAGGTAGAATGTAGTAATTAATTATTAAGAAATTATAAAAGGTATGATTTAATTAAATTGGCTGGTTTTTATGTACAATTTATGTACCAACTATAATATTAATATTTTAAAATGTTATTTGTAATTGTTTATGATAAATATTTGTTGATAAATATAACTTATTTAAATAATGTTCTAATGTATAATGATTAATATAATATATAAATAATATATAAATTTTATATATATAAATACCACTCACTCACACACTGATCTCTACATCTAAATAACTAAAAAATGTACTAACTTGAAATTTGGAATAGTGCCGGTTTTTTTGATGATCTAGATGTTCAATAAGAAAGTTTTCCAAAACTCATATTTTAAAGAGATCCTCTAACAAGGATTTCAAGATCCACTGTGGAAATTAAAACTTTTTTCGTTTATAAATGGTTTCCATTGTTTGCAGATTATAATAGTATAATAGTAGAATTTAGTATTTATTTTTTTTTTTGTATATAAATAGATGCCAATGGTTACTTGGGTAGATCAGATACTACCTACAAGTATGCATAAAATCGTCGAGTTTACATGGCCTCGATTAAAGAAACTATATTTTAAGACCAAATGTATGTGTGTAGCTTATTATATATACCTACTCAAAAACTACTGTGTTAAATTTGATGAAAATCTCAGGGAGTTAAGTTATAACTAGTAACTATAGTTTATGCCACGTTAACAAATATACCAAGTGCACAAAAGTCGGTTGTCCATCTATGTCGAATTATTTTACATAGCAAATGAGGTAGGCACACTAAAACTGAGTTACACTATATTATATAGCATATAATATACAATATACTATTTAATAAATAGAATTTGCCACAAAAAAAAAATTGCTCACGGGCGAAGTCGGGATTTTCAGGTAGTTAATTAAATAAGAAAAATGAATTTAGTTTATAATGCATTTTAATATTATAATTAATTTACTAAATATAGGTAATTTGCAAAAATATGACTTATTTAATTAGGTATACAGTGTACTCATGTTGTTTAGTCTAATTACGTATACAATATCTAATTTTTATTTTACTTTAATTTTAACTGCTGATATTTTATCTCTACTTGTATATTCTTGTATAACTATTTTTCGAAATAACTACTTAAAAATATTGTAATAGGTACATCTATATACTTTGAGGTTATCTCCTATAACGTTGTTTTTATATTTAAACTAATTTATTATTATTGTTGATAATGTATACTTATTTTCTTTAATACTGTTAATGTATTACTAGTGACTACAGACGCAGATATATAGCGATTGGTAACTACATAAGGCCTATACTATTTAATAATAATAATATTTTACTACCTAATTTAAAGCGGAACTAGAGGAAGTACCTATATTTCTTTAAATTCCAAATCCAACCACGATAATAATTATGTATTTAGTTTTTTACCTGCCATTTATTTGATGCTTGTTAGTATTGCCAGTTACGTATTCATCATTGTTCTCACTGTTATCGCCCAGGGTCATGATGTTATCGTTTATGTTATGCAGATTTGTATTGATTGACGGGTCTCGGAGATCGATCGGTCGACCCACGCTCTTAGATGTCGATGGTCCGACTAAAAAATTGTCATTTTGGACTAGCCCTAAGTCTGACAGAGTTCTACTATAATTCTCCTGCTGCGAATGTTTGAAGGACGAATAATTTGTCAGTGATTGATTTTCAGATACCATTAAAGTAGATCCAGGGAGGCTAATCCACATTCCTTGTCGATCTTGAGAAATGGACTTGTCAGTCGCGTTTAGCTCTACGGTAGTATTAGGAGGTATAGTCACAACTAGAAGCTTACCACGGTTGTGCGCGATTGATCTGTCATCAGTCGTGTGATAGACTTTACTTGCCTGGATCGGAGTTTTTGTCATCACCATACTGAATCGTATACAAAGTAGCGTTACAGCCGAGGTCGCTACAACCATTCCCAATATCGTTAATATGTTCATGATTAATTTAGGTCTTTCGTGATAGTATGGCCTGAAAAATATGCGAAGTTGGGTGAAAAAATTACCTTGGTTATCAATGTACACGACTCTACATCTGCATAATATGCATATTAGACTCTCTTTAACTATTAAAAATTACCAAATAGGTAATATATACATTCATAGTTGTACGATGTGTTGAAACTTGTATTAGTTCAATGTATTAGTTTCATTAGTACAATGCATAATTTTACACTCAAATATTACAAATAAAACATATTATAAGTTCAAAAAAAAATAAAAAATATTTTGCATAGGAATATCATTAGGAATAATATTACTTATATGTACATCCAAAAATATCCACTGTAACTCTGAAGACAAATTAAATTTTGTAAATGATTAATTATTACATATAATATTGACATTTTTAAATTATTTATTAATATTAAATCATTTGTAATATAATAACTTTAAATAAAAAACCCTAATTATTTTTTAAACATGCCATAAAAATTTGCCGTAAAAATTTCTCAATATAATAATAATAAAAAAAATGTTCTTACATGATAGGTAATATAGACTAGTATCTCATTCGAGCTTCATAGAATTGTTTCAAAGTAAATATAATATAAAATATTCGAAAAAACTTTCTTCCAAAGTTTTTAAAATGGTTGATGTTAGGTTTACTTAGTATATTGTATGACTGATTCATTAACAAATAAACTCAAAGAATCTAATATCTGCCCCACCCAAATAACATCCATTATTTCACCCATACCAAATGAAAAATTATGTTTCACTGTTATAAAGACGTATAGATAGAAAATTATTCTAAACGGTCAAGTACATACGGTTCATTATAATATGCAATTTCCGTTTTTACAACTGTTATAATATTACTACCTAATTCCAATTTATGTAGAAGTACTTAATAACTGAGTCACAGGTCAAGCGTTTCAATTTATAATAAAATATATGTTTTCAATCAGTGCCGAAACTAGATATTTATCGGAAAGATGCTAGCAAATTTTATTCCCAGTCAAATTAAAATTTTTAATTATACAGTTTGGTAGGTACTAAAAACATAGTTGAGCCAGGTACAATATCAGTAGATTAAATCATAATAATATTATAATATATTTAAAATTAAATTTATTGGGTAGGTATAACTTAATGAGCCTAACTGAGGCTAATATTTGCGTCCCTTGCATCACTGGTTATAGCACGGTTTCCAGTAAGGGGAGACCGTGAACAATTTATTATTTCAGAGATAAAACATTCTCTAATATTTTATTGCCTATTCATTGGTATACACTGTATGAGCTAGAAACCGTTCATAATAACACGACAAAAATAGCGACATACTGCTTTTAATGAACTAAAATGAAAGATTCCTGAAAAATTCCTATGTTTTATATGATAATTCGTATCGGTTGTTATAACGTGCTTATAAATTATAATGACCATTTAGGTGTATTGTACGGATGTATAATAATGATGTTTATTTTTGGTGAATTTAGGTAAACAGATTATCTATAAGTACCTCGCATGTTAATTGTTAACTCTAATTAGGAACCTATATTATTAATTATTTTTTATTACATATTTAAAAAATCTGTAATTTTCGTTAGTTACAAGTTTTTTGTTTTAAATTGTATTGTATTTTTAGATTCTGATTGGAGCAAGGAAGCTAGTGGTTTTACAATGGTGTTTATTTTATTTTATTCTATTTTTTTATCCTTTACTAGCTGATCCCGTGCACTTCGTTGCCCATTAAAAATACCAACGCTATATGAATAATATTTTTTTTTTATATTATAACGGTTACTATAACAACGATTTTAAAAAACAAAGGCAACCAGTAATTATTATTATAATAGCTTCAAAACCCTTGGCAACCATTTATAAACAAAAATATCCATAGGACATCTCAAAATCCCTGTTTGAGCCCCTCCCGGGGTTGGTCCTCTCCCTTTTTAAATTAGCCTGTCTTCTGCCCAGAGTAGACCCCAGGGCAGAATCTATCTCTGTACCAATAATTGGCCGGCAATCAATAATTATTATTATTAAAATAGCTTCAAAACCCATGGTAACCATGGCAAACAAATGACACAAAGACAGACAGACGAACATTCTATCTCCTCCCGGGGTTGGTTGCCAAGGGAAATATGGACACACAAACAGACATACATTAATTTATATATATTATATAGCTAGATAAATACAACATGACTATCAGAAGGAAGGCTTCGATTTCAATATATAGTATCTTCTCTTTTAGCAAATTGAATCAAGATGGTACTTCAAAGAGGTTATTTTCAATTTTCTCAATAATTATTTAATTCCCTGGGAAAAACCACCGTCAAATTACAAAAAAACCGATAAAAATGAGATTTTAATTGTTGTTTACTAACAATGGCTGAAGTTAAGTGTAATCATTTGGGCATAATGGGGTACCATCGTACCTTTAAAGTACGATGTTAATTTTTTATTTAATTTTTAAGTTTACCTAATTGGGTAGCCAGTAAATCTATAATAAGTATTTAATTAAAATGTAGCTATTTAAAAAATGTAAAAGTTTAAATTTACAAGCACTTATTATTTTTTGTTATTATTTACAATTATTATATTCAAATATATTTCTACCAATTTAATATAATATAGGTATTACGTCATTATGTTACATTATGCAAGTTATACAAATTATTTAAATAACAACAAGTTTAAGTTGATTAATCTAATAATATTTATTATTGTATATAATAATTATTGTATTTATGTAAA
Source organism: Acyrthosiphon pisum (assembly GCF_005508785.2). Taxonomy (NCBI): domain Eukaryota; kingdom Metazoa; phylum Arthropoda; class Insecta; order Hemiptera; family Aphididae; genus Acyrthosiphon; species Acyrthosiphon pisum. Next base: position 61,496,448 of record NC_042495.1, read on the forward strand.
ATGAAATAATTATTATGTGAAATAAATAATATTTAAGGGCCGTCCCCATCAAAATTATACCATAACTTATTTTGACCTTTAATACTATGAGACATGATAACATATTAATAACCACATATTAAAGATTACACAGCCCAAGTTTCAATCAGAAACACAATTTTTGAGTCAATTATAGTTTCTGATACCTAGGGTCACCGGTCTGCCCCACCTTCCCCTATCATATAAAATATAATATGTCGTTTTGGTAGTCCCATCCGGTAATGCATACGATTATTATTATTCATACTAGTTAGGTTAATATTCAGCACTTTGTCCGATTATAAAAATATTATATCATAGTTAGATATATTTTTGTAATACGGCGCTATGAGTATGCAATTGTAATACACTAATACATGTGTATTAACGTGAAAAATATATTCCAAGCAAATAAAGTAAGTAAAATAATATTATTTTTTGTGTAATTACTATGAATTGTTTTGTAAATTTACGAAAAATAAGTATAACAAGAAAATCTTTGATAGTTAATATGTGTTCATAATTATTTTTATAATATAATTAAATTGATTTAAATAACAAAAAATGTATAAACATTTTATTTGCAGGTAAATATTATAAAAAAATAAGAATTGCCGTCTTGTTACGACTTACGGTAGACAAAAGTGAATACTTCTACTAATACATTTTTACAGAACTCTTCAGTTGCCCACACCCTGGTATAGTGAGAAATTATATTTTTTTTTCATTTTTGTGGTGAAGAAGTGAACATAATAGTAAGTGGTAACTAGTTTCTTGTTATCACAATTCACAGTGAAACAATGAGGAAATTCTACAGTGGTAAACGTTGGAAACATCTGATAACAGAGAAATTTGGACTGTCCATGTGTTAAACAATGAAGTAAACTTTTGCAAACATTGCAAACGCGATGATCGATCGGTTTGTCAGTTCAATACCAATAACTAATACCTACCACTGTGTATAATAATATCAAGCATTTTATACTTAAGAGGATATCAGCACACTATTTGGTTTTCTCTCTCTGGCCCACGCCCAACGTAGACAAAACGCATTAAGGGGGCTGCAGCTTACGTATTTTTCATACGTTTTAGACCAATAAGCAGTGGTAAATTACACATACTTCAGAATGTCCGATTTAAATTTTTTATACATGTTTGAATTTATTGATAAAATATCTAGGTTTCTTAGGAAGTCGATTTTCAATTTTCAATTTAAAATGACCTTAAAACAACCATTTTTTTTTTTTAGAAATCCCATGAATTAATTCCATTACATTTGTATTTATTTTGGGCACATCTGTTTTTAAATAAAAAAAGTGATTCCTAAGAAACATAGTCTAGAAGTTTATAAATTCAACCATTTTTTCAAAATTAAAATCTGTCAAACCAAATTCTTCCAGTTTTGTCTAGCTTATTGGTCTAAAAGTTACTTTGTTTTATTGACTGGAGCCCCCTCCCACCCCCTTAAGGTTTATTTTATGATACGCAATTTAAATATATTTAAAAACACAATAACAAACAAAATTAATGTTTAGATTGGTCAAATCTACATTAGTTTTGACTTTTGTCAAAACCGGCTACAGCCCATGTTAGAGTAAAATTACCCATTTCAAAAAAGATATAGAATAGTATTTTTGAGGGAATGACATAACGATTTTATGGTTTATTGTTATTGACTTTGTATTCGACTTTAAAAATAAACAAAAAAATTTTGTAAATTTAAATTTTGTTTAAATTGTTTTGAGACAATATATTTTAGACGAATTGATATGTCATTCCCTCGAAAATATTATTCTCTATATTTTTTGTAATTGGTGATTTTACTCTAAGATTACTTAAAAACATAGAAAAATAATTCTGCGTAAATGCGTTTTGTCTTTGTTACGCGTTGGCCAGAGTGAGAAAACAAATAGTGCGCTGACATCCTCTTAAATAATAGTAATATATAATAAAATTGTATGTAACTACCACAATTATATTATAACAATAGCTGAGCCCGTGTAATGAGTTGCCTGTTAAAAGTGCCAACTCTTTATGATTCAAACTTTGTTCAATTCGTTTATTTAATATTAGGTGTATTTACACGACCTTTATAATATATGAGTTACTTATAAAAAACCACGATGGGGCTGGCGTAACGTTACTTTAACCGTTATGCGAGTCTCCCTCATGGTTTTTTTTTATAAATAACTCGTAAAAAAGGGTTGTGGAAATTCTAAAAATGGTCATGAAAATTCATGATAATTCATACTCAGTAAAAAAAAAATCAATTATATTTTTAACTTGTATTTACGCCCGAGAACTTGAACGTAACAGCCGAAGGACCGCTCGGTAATGTCCGAGAACAATGTTGCTCTTATTTGTTTGTCGCTTGGTATGTTTACCTGCTCGCCTGGTGTGGGGTGGGATAGGCAACTTAATCAGCACACGACGACGAGTAGAAATTGGGAATGCGATGTTACACAGGATATAGGAAAGTGCAGTTTAATTATGAAGGAGGTCTCTGTGGTTGAGACAATTTGGTGAAATGACCATAGAGCTGACACGAAATATCAAAAAGTTAAAAACTAAGACAGTTTGATGATGGTGGGCAGACGGCGGAGGTGGAGATAATTGCTGATACTGGACGACCTAGGTGGCCTCTCACACACAAAGTGCTGGCGTATTTATGCTTTTAAGAGTTGAGATCTGTTGGTGATAATAAATTTTCGTCCACGTTGGTGAGGGAAATAAGTAAATAAAAAAGAACTAGCTCAGTTTTTTGTTTATGCAAAATATATTGTTGGTTTCCAAACATCAGCCATGACGCGGCAACAATAAATCACGCTAGATAATAGTTATAATAATTTTCCTGTCGAACTGTATTGGCATCCAGTGGCGTAAGAAGATGCGAAAGGACCCCGAGGCAGTAAATAAATTAGGCCCCTTAATTCTATCTATAGGAAAAACCACAGTATACGTTATATTACTTATATTGTTGTTTAAAAGATAAATACCTCTATAAAACCATTAATGAAAATAATAAACAGGTAATTAATTGATACTCAAAATAAAAAGGAAATCCATTTAATTACTAAAACAAATTTTAAATTTTAAATTTTAAAAAACATTTTATCATTATTAATTTATTAATTCTATCTAATCAAACAAAATAAAATTAAGTCTATAAAATCAAATTTATAATCTTTTACGAGCTTTTATATTAGCAAAGTGATCTATCACTTCACTTAAATCCAATTTTGAAGCTGCCTGGTTTTCAACTACAATCAATGATAAATATTTGAGTTGATCTTGTCCGGTACTATTTCTAAGATTATTTTTGATTATTTTTAGTTTGCTGAAGGATCTTTCAGCTCCTGCTGAAGTTACAGGAATGGTATAAAATAGTAAAATTGCCATGAACACTTGTTATATCACATTCCATCACTCCAAATTTGGTTATTATATCCTTGCATAACTAGTAAACATTACACGTCTCAGGTAATTCAGGAAAAGTGAGATGGTAAACATTGAGGAACTGGAGCGAAAAATTTGGTCATAATTTGAACATAATTATATAATAATATGTTCAATAATATTTCACTCGACAATACATTACTAGGTAATAGGTACAATAAAATTGACAACAGGCTATTTCAGGATTGTTATTTACGCGGCAATTATGACAAACCTATTGGTGGCCATTGTGCGATAAGATAACGATTACTCCGTAGTCGAACACCGATCATTGCATATTGTGTGTATTTATAGGTACTATACAATATTCATATTAAATTTCTAATATTCAATTATCATATTAAAAATATCCAACCTTTTTTTCAATTTTATTTCAATTATTTTACGGATTTATTTTTAAAATTTACCAAGAACTCTGAGAGCCCCTGAGCTCTAGGGAGCCCCAGGGAACTTCCCTGCTTTGCCCGATGATATCTACGCCACTGCTGGCATCGGACACATATACACATCTGCTCGTGCCGCACTGGCGACAAGACACACAGAATACTTTTAAATAAAACCAATATAATATAATATATTTGAATACCCAACCAAAAAAAATGGTAGAATTTAACGAGAATATGAGCTATATGGGCTAACAAACATGTTCAATGGGGTACATTATCTTCTTGAAGAATGAATAAAGATAAAAAATAAAAAATATATAAACGAATGAACAACAACAACAATAATAATAGTGATAATAATTTAAAATGCGTTAGCTGAAACTAGGGAACTATAGATACAGGTATGCTACGCCGCCATTTTGCGACTAATAATGTTATGTGAATTTGAATTTCTCCCCCTTTATTTTGTCATTTTATCATTGATAAATGAGTCGCAAAATGGTGGCATAGCATACCCATTCTATGTAGAGCCTTACTGAAACAAGTGATTAGGTGATAAACCACAAACACAAAGATAATTAACATGGAAAAACAAAGACAATAAATATTGCAACACACCTCCTCGGCTTGTCAAACCCAGTGTCTGTCGATATTTATATCTAACTCTATCCAGTTAAGGAGTAGTAGGTTGGCTATTCCCACTACACGAACCGGTCCTTAGATCCGGGTTGTTGAATTGATATAAATAAAGTTTTCTGAGTTATATTTTACAGGACCTAGAAACTTATGACCTGCGTTCATAGACTAACACAATTAACACGATATAGCAACGAATACAATGTTTTATTCAAGACTAAAATAATTATAATATTATAACCAATAAAATACACTATCACCTGAGTAACCCTGTTCTTAAGGGTAGTATATTGAAGATAACAGGAGTAACGGAGTACGAGTTGAACAATATTGAATTATTATAATTTAACTATTAGGTACGTTATTATATACTTAAAGTTAATCAATTAATTACGTTTAATACTATTGTAAATATGACTATTATAGTAGACTGATGTATAGTCTCTATTTCACGGTTCAAAACTCGACTGACTGCTATGCCAATAATATATAGGCTCATACTCTACGTTCCTGTTTGGTTCGTTGTAAATATCGTTACAATATGAAAAATACAACAATAACCATAATAATACACAAGGAAGAATGGTTGGATGAGGAGAGGGTGGAACGATAAGAACAGCCGCATCGTCGTGCTCATTAGGGTATCACTTCAGACTAATGGAGTTGGCGAGTGTGACGACAAACAAAATTAGTTCTTACCAATTGATCCATAAGGAAATGATTCCAGTCTTCTCACCTGCCATAATTTGACAAGCTAATCTTTCTAAACACTTAACCAAGTTCAGTAATTTTTGGAAGATTGATATAGTAGGATCAAAGAAATCCAAAGTTTTATAGTTATGTTTATTGAAAACATTTGAGTCGTCAAATTTATAAGCAAAATAATGAGACTCTTTTCCTTTTTAAATTATATATTAATAGCTGATATTTGATAAGTCAGAATGTAATTTATTACTTGAGGCCAGGGACTGGAACCTTTATGATTTTTTCGGTTCTGGTTCCGGTTTGGTTCTTAAAAATAAAAATAATCATTTCTTGGTCCAGTTCTGATTTATAAAATTACAAAATAAGGGTTCCGGTTTTGGTTCTGGTTAATTCTGGTACTTACTGGTTCTTAAAAATGTATATTTTAAACATTACCTATTGCTGCCTACCTATATAACTAAGTATTGTTATTCTTATAGATTTTCATTAACATTCGTAGAAAAACACATAATTATTGTTCGATCATTCTCGTTAGATAGCAAATGAAAAATGCAACCTTTATGCTTATATGCTATCAGTGTCGGTCATATGATACGAATACACGATTATTTCGAGTTAAAAATACCAGTTTTATACTCATTAAAAAAAAAAACTATTTCTATGAAAAATAATTATTTGTTTACATCAAAACCCAATTTAAATAACATTTTCAATTATTTCTTAGAACCGAAAAGAACCTCAAAGAACCGGAAAACTTTTTGTTAATTAAAAATAGTTCTGGTTTTAAGCATTGTAAAATATGGGTTGCAACCAAAATTCTTAGATTTTCTCCAGGAAACGATTCCAGAACCGGTTCCAGTCCCTGCTTGAGGCACGTGATAAACCTGGAACTTAAGTACCGTCTGTTAAACCTGTAAGCCGAATACCACCACTAGAACTACCTGATGAAAAACCACCACTAGACATAAGACCAGGAAGACTACTGAAAGAAGAACTTCCCGACGAACTACCACCACTAAGTTCATTGGACGCTTGCATGTTGACCGTACGATTATACATTGATGTGAAGATTGGAAGTAACGAAAAAATGTATACTGGTGAGATGAGTATTTTGAAAAATTTCATGAGTTTCAATAACAATATAAATTTAAAGAATAATGTTATCATAAATAATTTAAACATGAAACCAATTAAAAACATCAACTGTAAAAAACCAATCAGCTTTAGTTTGAGAATCCCTAGTTTAATAAGTGGCAATACACCGAAATTTTTCCAATCCATTTTACTAGAAATTGCGTATTGGTGTATTATTTTTTCATGTGGTTGATCCAACCCTTTCACTGGTTGATACAATTTTTTGGATTTGGTAATCGATGGTCTGTAATAAATAGTGTGACCAGTGGGATACCGTGACTTCAAATCATAATAGGAATTCTGTCCATAACTACCACCATCTCTTCCTCCTACAGATCCCGATGACGAAAACTCATCAGTATGTGTCTGCTCTGACTGACCATTTGTGGTCCATTTGATACCTTCTGGAGGAATTTTAACTTCTTTAGAGGTATAATCGTCTACGTTGTACGACAAATCATTCACATTGTAATAATTGTTTGAATTTCCTTCTTCGGCCACCGATGTGCTTGCTTCAGTTGTAGAATATCCATAATGGATCATTTGTTCGGATCTAATAAAACAATAAATTAGGTACATAAAATGCCAGTAAAATAATATAAGATTCATTGTATGTAAGCCAAACGATAATATTATATTAGTGAGATTAATAATGTTACCTAAGTACCTATATAATTTATACCATATATTGTATTAACCAACATTTATAATAATTTTAATAATAATATAGTTATGTCGTTAAGTTAATTCCTGTAATATGTTATATTATAACGAAGCAAAATGTTTTTTTTATACCTTTATTATGAATTACCTATTTATAAGTCTAACTCTCAAAAGTTTTTGATAAAATAATTTGTTATTTATGAGCTTTGAATACTAAGAACCGCCTTAAGAAGTAATTTGCAACTTATTATTGCACCTAAATTATATTATATATTATCCTTTTTAATTAAAAAAAAAAAAAAATCCTAATTTGTATCAATATTGTGATAGTTTCAGACATACGAAAATGTAATACAAGAATAATGTTCTACATAATTGTATACTTAGATACTGCAGTATAATTATATTATAGTCTAAATCACTGCCTTTAAATACAGATTTCTTACTCATTGTCCGTAGTATGATACAATCTATCATTGCCTATAGTGCCGATTTTGTTGTATACTTTGTCATCGTCGATAATTTTGTTCCCGCTTTTATGGCTAATTAGGGAATGATCATTTTTTATAACATTTCCGTGAACCGTTGAAGTTACACTATTAGATATCAATGGTCTAATTATGAAATTAGTCTCTGGGGCTATATCCGTGTTTAGAGACCAGCTGTTAGTATGCAAGTCCTCAGAGGTTGAGTGATTACTAAATGCGCGTTCTTTTACTATCGTTACAGTCACATTTGCTTCGTTCATTTGAAATTCCTTTCCCTTTTGAGCAGCATGTGTGACGTCTAGTGAGGCTTCAGTAGTGACTGTAATAACCGTTGCATCGGTTAACAATAAAAATCCGTCGTGATTTTGTGTTTTAACATCATTATCAATCATGTGATAAATCGAAAATAACCGTTGAGTCTGATCGGACCAGATGTACAAGAAAGTTCCAACAACTGTTACTGAGACAACCATCAATACTTTCACTACGGTCCTGATAAAAATACATCGTTGACTTTGATCATATTCAGACCTGTTATCAATATTTAGAATTAAAAAAAAATTAGATTAGACTAACCAATTACATACCTATAATAATATAATGTGATTACAATAACTACTTGTCGTAGTTTGAAAAACATGCACTAGTTCATTTTTACCATTAGTTGTTTTATTAGTTAGTCAAAATAGTACATAATATGCTTTATGCAAAACTTAAAAATATAGGTATTGAATATTTTTAAATTCGAATGTTAAAATTTACATTTCTACGTTGTATGAATTATTATAAAAGAAAATGTTAAGAGCGTAGGAAAAAAACACCATGTACCTACAAAAAATGTAATTTAAATGAAATGTACAATATTCATATGATCATTTGTATTCAATAAGTAGTTTTATTATCAGTTCTTAATCGGTAGTAAAGAAAAATATATGTTTTTGATAGGTAATCTTTTAATACAATAGCTCTACGCCTCTACACTTAGGAACCTTATAAATAGTTATACCAAAAATAATAGAATATATACAAATGTATAAACCCACTCAGTGGTGGATTTTCTATATATTTCTGGGGGGGCTCCTAAAAATAATAAGAAATATGTATTTCAAATTTATTATTTTTATTTTTACAGCAGCCAATAATTATTATTATAATAGCTTCAAAATCCATGGAAACCGTTTATAAACGAAAAAATTCCATAGGAAATATCAAAATCCCTGTTTGAGCACCTCCCGGGGTTGGTCTTCTCCCTTTTTAAATTAGTCTATTTTCTGCCCAGAGGTCTAATCTATCTATCTATATTCTATATATATATAAATATCTGATCCCGTGCATTTCGTTGTCCATTAAAATTGCCAACTCTATATGAATAATATGTCTTATATATCACCATGTAAACCATTTATATACAAAACATTCCATCGGAAATTTCAAAATACCTAATATACAAATAATTAGTTGCTATGGTAATATTGAGACACACATGGACGGAAATCTCAAAATAATATATAAATGGTTGCCATGGTAATGTGGAGGTGTCCCGTCAATAGATAGCGGATAATTGATAGTGCGACAATAGATAGCGGTCAATTTATAGCGCGTAAATTGATCGTGAGCGACTTTTGATAGTATGACAATTCATAGCGTCGTATAGATTTCTTAAATAAAATAAAACCGATATATATCAGAATCGGAAACTTAATATTACTATCTAAAATAATATGGGCAATAAAGATAATGAGACTATATTCAATACCTATTATACTAGTACACATACTATACGTCTATACAGTTTATCAGTTGTCAGTTGTCAGTCGGTACAACACCATAATATAACAGTGCTACTTCTAACTATTACCTATATTAAAATAAATTGATATTTTAAATTAAACTAAACACCACTGTCACACATTCACTCGCGCATAGAACAACTAATGAGGCAACATGACACACGTAATATCATAAGATAATCTTTAAAGTTTACGCAGTACAAAGTACATTATTCTGATAAACCACATTTTCGATGTTTAGATATCATAATATGAAACAGATAATT
>NC_042495.1:61506183-61524210 GCF_005508785.2 Acyrthosiphon pisum
TAATGCCTAATGAAATAAAACAATATTCTAGTATGCCGTGCAGATCACGCTATGGCTATAATATATGCTCCTCGTATTTTTGTTTGAATAATAACGTTTGAAAATTATCCGAATAATTTTTTATTCGAATAATGAGGTATGAAAATTATTCAAATAATTTTTTATTCGAATAATGAGGTATGAAAATTATTCAAATAATTTTTTATTCGAATAATTAGGTATGAAAATTATTCGAATAATTGAAAAAAAATCATTCGAATAATTATCTAGATAAAATTTTGCCCAACTCTGCATATAATAATATAGTAATTTTAAAATGTCTTTAAAATATATAAAAAGTGAAAGAGGTGAAAATATATTAGTTTCGAAAAAAATGGAGTACAAAAGAAAATATGGAGATGCGTACGTTTTAAAAATAAAAGCTGAGGCCGCGTTCATGTTATTGGTGATATCAATAATGAGAAAATTTCAAAAAAAATTGACCATAATAACCATGTCCCTAATATCACTCAAATAAAAGTTAAAACTGCAATAAATGAGATGAAAATAAATGCAATATTTATTTCTAATTCCAGTCATTGGAACACTTGCTTCTCAGGTAGGTACCTACTATATTATTTCTATAAATGTTATTATTATTAATATTCTTTTAATTATAAAATATAAAGGAATCTGCTTCAGTTACTGGACAATTACCTAATGTGTAAACTCTAAAAAGAACAGTTCAGAGAGTTCGTCAATCTCATTTAGGAGCTCCAATTAATCCTCAAAATTTTAATTTTGAAATTCCAGACCTATTCACGAAAACAACGAATGTTGAGCAATTTTTACAATTTGATAACAGATCTGAGACAAATCGAATTCTATTAATCTGTACAAAATGGAACTTCGAATTAATGGTTAACTGTGAAAATTGGTTTTGTGACGGAACATTCTCATGTGCCCCTCAAATATTTCAACAACTTTAACTTTACTATTCACGCTGTTTATTAATCGAATGTTATTGAATTCTATACGGCACTACAAATTGTCCTACTATGAAAAGTCACTCGCGATAAATTTACGTGCAATTAATTGACCGCTATGAATTGTCGCACTATCAATTATCAGCTATCTGTTGACGTATATCCAATATGGACACACACACACACACACACACACACACACACACACACACACACACACACACATACATTTATTTATATACTAGCTGATCCCGTGCACTTCGTTTCCCGGCAACCAAAAATTATTATTATAATAGCTTCAAAACCCATGGCAACCATTTAAAAACAAAAATTTCCATCGGAAATCTCAAAATTCCTGTTTAATATGGAGACACACACGGACGGAAATCTCTAAATAATATATAAATGGTTGCCATGCGGTAACATGGACACACACACTGACACACATACATTCATTTATATATATATATATCAGTGTGTGGGGGGTCCAAACCCCTGGACACCCCACCCCCTTTACTTTATAATACTTCAAAATATTTTATAATAACTAATTATTTAACAATCATAGTAGTTACTCACATAATCAATAAGTTAATGTTTCTTACAAGTTTCAATAGCGTGGTCCAAGTATTAATTTTTCGTCGTTAAAATTGATCAAATCTACAAAAAGTTAATAATATAATATTAGGTATAATATTAAAACAAACAAATAAAAAATGTCTCTCTGTATTGTCTCAACCATTTGTGGAAAATGTTTTTTATTAGGTACCAAAGTACATACTAAAGTATTACTAGTTATGATATTATAGACATACATCTCAGTATTCTAATCTACGATAATCATCATCCAAATATTACCTATGTAGGCTATTATATTATTTTCATTACATGTATTATGTGCCATGAATAATGTATAATAATATTTTGCACCGTAAAATAAATATTTAAATTCAATAAATTATATTAAACGGTTCATATAGATACAATAATCGTTTTACGGACATTTATATACCATAATATAAGTTTTAATATACCCAATTTAACGTTGTTTTAAAGTGTTTAAAATCCTACTAGATTCACATGATATAATCAGTGAATATATTATAAAATATATAAAACTGTAAACTTGACGTTATTCAGTAATCTATATATTTGATTTCAATTATAGGTAACAAAAAAAACATTATCTATAACAAAAAAATACATTAGACGAATAACTTAAATAATTATAATATATTCTAATTATTGTAATTATTCATTACAATAAAATTCAACCAAAATATAAATAAATCAATTAAATCCATTTACCTTTATCGAGTACGTTGCTAATGTAACTACCCTATGTCCAGCATACTAATGCATGAGTTCCATGAATCGCAGTCCGTAACCTATTTTAAATGCCAAAATATTATCTGGAAATGACCCGTACGTACAAAAACAGTTTATACTTGGGTATAATTCTTCTCGACTTTTCACTTAGTCTCTGTCTCCCATAGTTTTAAATTTATTTTAATCTTGCTGTCCGTGGGTTGTTTTCTAATATCTTTGTGGATTGTAAGGTTTTTTCTGACATAAACTGAAACGTTTAAATCTGTTATATATATAGGGTGTCTTTAACCCGATATCTGTTTTGTCTATTCAATTTCACCAGCAATCTGTCTACGTATACATAGTGGTGACACTATTTCTGCTAGATGGCATATTCCTGTCTCTCTACTTACTGGTATTAGTTTTAAGCAGCCTGTCATAATGCGTACAGTCCCATGTAATGCATTGTATATTTGTTTAGTATCTACTATGTACCAGTCATGCATAATTGTTCACCCAAAACATATATAGCCAATGCAGAAATTCTAAGAGTTTTGAGGTGAGCTGCTACCCACTTGGCAATTTAATGAATTCTGGTATTTCTAGAACATATTTTCTGTTTTAATGAAACGCAGTGCTCCATTTTAAATGTGAGCGACCCATCAAGCATAAAACCTACATATTGTGGATGGGGTGTGTGTCCTACATTACTCGTTCCCGAGTGATTTCCAACTCTCTATTGCTTGTCTGTTTTTCAGGTGAAATGCATATATTTGAGTTTTCATTGGATTAAGTTTTTACATTTAACTTTATACGTTTGTAACTATATGTGGATTTTAAGAGAATTAAATAGGTACTGATACATATTACTCGGGGTCGACGAAAGCCCACCTTGCCGTGGTGACCCCGCCCGACTTAGCTCGCTAAGAGGCTTTCAACTGTCCGGAGTAGGCCGACTCCGGACTTCTAACCCGTGGCGTGGAAATGCAACCGCCGATCTAGCCCGCCGGTGGCCAGAGTGTATAGGGCTACACGGGGCAGCCCCCCAACTAACAACAATAATGAATACAATAAAAACAAATAAACGGTCTGATCGGAATCCAGACAACAATGCCGGCAGCAGGGAGCGGTGCTCGTCCCTGGGGTCGTTATCACGTGGAGGCACCAAAAATGCGCAAATGAAAATGGACCAGAAATGTTGGAGTAAACGGACAACGGATGTACTAAGGCTAAGAGGAGGGGGAGACCCCGAATCTGAAGCCAACGACAACGATGGCACAAATGCCAGCGTGAGTGGTGCTATGGCAACAGATCAGGGTCAAAACACCGGCCAGAGTGCAGGTGGAAAACTGACCAGCATCGATAGTGTGGCGCTATTAAAAGCGCTTAATAACCACATAGGGTGGATCGAGCAGACGGTTACCCAGGAAAGGGCGAAAAAGCTCACGATCGGTGCTGCTGATGGTATCGGCACCCGACTGAAAGCAGTAAGGGATATACACACTGATCTGTGCATGGAGAATAGTAGGTTACAAGGTGTAACACAGTTCAGTGCGGCTGAACTGAAAGGATTGCTGGATACTTTTACAAAATCTCTAAGAGAGAAAAGTAAGGAGATTGAGGAACTCCGATTGGAAAACCTCGTCCTCGTGGAAAGACTAGAAATGATCGAGGAGAAGAGCGATAATCCTAGTACCCAGACATATGCCGATGCGACTCGCAGTGTAGCCACTGTGACAACAGGCGAAAGAGAGATGACAGGCCCTACTGTCCCTCGGAAAACGGCGAAAGCACCGACTAGGGCAGGGATGGCGAACCTTTTGATAACTACGTGTCAAATCAAAATGTTTGGTTTGATTTTATTTGCCTCACGTGTCAGAAACTTTGCAGACCTATTTTTTTTTTTTTTTTAGTCGTCATGTAAGGCATCGGAAACTATCTATTATCTGTTGTACCTACGTTTGTACGTAAACGCGAAAAACAAAATTATTGATAATCTAATCTAATCGTTTACGAGCTTAGGAAATGGAAAGTACAGATTACAATATCTTACGATATATTCCAATAATAAGTTAAAGATAGTTTCAAATTATCAATTATTTTTTTGGAAAGTGATGTAAAAATTATGAATTATATTTGAAATTGGCGTGTCACTGAAATAATGCAAGCGTGTCACTCCGTGACACGCGTGACATAAGTTCGCCATCCCTGGACTAGGGAGAAGTCGAACTCTAGGGCCACTAATAAGAAGCTCTATGAAAAATGCCAGTCGACCGTTGCAAAGTCGCGCTTCGTGATCGAAGTGCCTGATGGCACGACAACGGTGCAAGCTAAGTCGGAACTGTGGAAAGTTGTGCAAAAGAAACTTCCCAACCCGAGGGCCAAGACAGTGGTCCAGGGAAGCACTATCATTGTCATACCGGATGATAAAGCAACATTCGAGGTGCTTAATAAGATCCACAATGTTAGATCAGTGGGGCCTAGGCAACCCAAAATCATAGTTTATGATGTCGACGATGACATCAGCGGGGAACAAATCGCTCATGGTATCCTAGAGCAAAACCCGGAACTGAATCTGACGCAAGACGATGCGGAGAGCTTGATTGTCAGTCATAAGATGGGCCCGAGAGGCAAAGGTACAACACACTGGGTGCTGGAGACACCGCCAGAAGTTTTAAAGAAGCTCGAAAACCGGTCGGTATACCTGGGTATGACCAGATGCAGGGTAAAACTATACCAGAATATCGCTCAATGTTTCAAGTGCCAGAGGTACGGGCACACAAAAACACTAATGAGGAACCATGTATTACATTTTCGAGTATTTTGACCAAAGCAAAAAAAATTTATCGACAATAATGATTTTGTCGAAAACTTATTCTGCGTAAAAATCGCCGTTTATCCTTAATTTTATTTTGCCCGACGCTTTTGAAAATTCTTGGCAATTTTCCATTTTGACTTTTCGAAAGTACCAACTGGATTCACTTTCCTACTAGAAAGATAATTCAGTTGAAAATCAAAGCATTATTTCGACTTTTTATTGTGTATACAATGTATACAATATATACAACAAAAAAAAACACACATTATAAAATTAATACATTCATCGTTCATTCGTTCTACTCAGAATCTAAAAAAAAATATACTCATCCCTTTTAACAAGTATTGTCAAATTATAATATTTGACTAAAATAAGTATACTAATTATTATATACATTATATTAAAATTATATCACACTATTAAAACTAATATATTTTATATTTTATTATATCCAAACAAATAAATTTAAAATATAAAATTAGATTAAATTCTTTTTAAATAAAACTTGTTTATTCACCTGAGAAGATGAATATTAACATAAACAACAATTAATACAATAGAGGAGAAATTAACATAATATTTAATTTGTCTGTGTATTTAGTATTTCTGTTACATAAATATAGACACCATTTAGCATACTATTATAAATATTTTAAAATGATTTTATACAAAAAAAAAATAATAAAATCATCGTTTTTTACTGATTTATATGAATGGAAATTGTTTTCTAGAAACACCATATATGAACAAATTTTTAATTCATATAATATATTATACATATATAACATATATATATATATATTTCCAAAACTAAAGCTCTTTCGAAAAGTTTAAGTAGGATCTGATAATTTAACAGAATTAAAACTAATAGTATTTTAAACAGTGTTTTTTTTATTGTGTTGTGCAGAATGATAGTTGTTTAACTTGAATTCAATTAAGTTAACTTGATAAAGCACTTATAGTAGAACTACTTGTTTAAGTTGCACTGATAGATTCCGGAGTGGATTTTCCAAAATAACGAGGACCTAAGACCATATTATATTTCATTATATTTCCTGGAATTGAAAGTAATCCTGCCATGAACTTTGGTGAAATCATTGATACTAATATTGGTAATAACGGTAAAATAAATAGTGGTATCACACCAAATTTAGAAAATAACAACATATTAAAAATTGAAATAGTTTTAAATAAGACAAGTATTAATAGGAGCTTAAGTTTAATTAGAAAAAAAAGTAATATCTTTATGAAACCCACTGATTTTATTTTGACTAGTACCAGTTTAATAAATGCCAATAATAAACCGACTCTTCGCCAATTTAAATTGCTGAGTTTAATGCTATATTGCTCTGAACTTGGTGTGGGAATTTGTACATTCATAATATTTGATGATTCGGGGTTTGTTACAATTGGTACTTGAGGATTTGTACCTGCACTTTGAATTATTACTGACATTTCACCATTTGGTAATATCAGTGGACCGGTTCCTAAGTAAGTTCCAATAGATGGTGCATAATATGTATTTAATCCAGGTTGCCTTGACGCTTGTCTAGTTAAAGGGTCAAGCCTATCTTCATCATATTCACTAGGGGGATTGAGTACTCCTATTTCAAAGGAAGGTCTACTCAAACCACCAACACTTTCTATTATTTCCGATGAGGTTAGATTTGAAATGAATAACTGTTCTGGCTTAAATAATGAGGTCCATCCATTTCCGTCATTTCGATTTTCAATTTCTTCTAAGTCACTCACATCGTGTATTGAATCTTGCAGATTTGCTGAAAAGTTTTTTTTTGATTCCAACGAAACCGTGTGTGTAGAAGATTGGTCGTACTTATAAATTTGACTGTGATCTGGGCTGCAATAAAATTAAATAATTAATATTATTTTATATTAATATTGAAGTATTAATATAATTTTAAAAATAAACATTTATGTAACAGACAACATGTACACCTAAACTATAAAACGAAATCTGTCGAACTCGTCAACTTTGCTCAGTAAAAAAAAAAAAATAAAACTAATATTTTTACCCTTCCAACCGTTTTACCACTCTCGTCTCCGATGATACCAATGGTAATGTAATTTCCACGCCCTCAACCAGCTCCATGAACAATATCAACGACCTAAATTTGTTTTCCTGTGGTATGTATTTAATCTATGGTACACGCTAGGTACGTGGGATTTTTAGTAATTCACCATTTCTTCTAGCCGTAGCCACTTGTGCCCAATAGAAAAATATTTATAAAAAGATTCATCTTTGTACCTAAATATAAGCCTAGATAAAAGTCATATATTTTACCAGTCAATAACTTTAAAATCTTGTATTAAATTTATAGTATAAATAATTGAATAAATCACATTAATGTATAGCCGGAAGCCTCTCGAATCGTACCTACCCGTTGTTAGCCGGACGTGTGGTCTGCGTGTTATCGACCATCAGACTGCGCTCATAGTGCTCGTTGACTGGATGTAGGATTTTCATTGGCATTTCGGCGAGGGTGAACATCGACGGAGCTCTCACACCAGAAGATATTGAAAGCCGCACGGGGTCATTCGACAGTTGTTCGACCAACAAAACGCATGGTAATGTCAATGCGACCGTTACCACGACCATGGTTGACATAATGTTGTTCACAGAAATCGGGGTGTAGGTGGATGGGAACAGTCGATGTTTCTGGACATGTAGACAAACAAATCAAGTCATCATACACTGGAAGTGATATGCGCGCTTGATGAAATATAATATGTCTACATTATATAATATTATCTAATGTATAGATTATAGATCATTATTATACATATGTATCATACAAACGCCAAAGATGTATCACTATGGATATTATAGGAAATTCCTATAAATTATAAAAAATATAGTAGAATAAATCTTTGGCGTTTTCTATATGTTAAGTACGGTACCAATATATATATTGTACGTAATATAGTATTATATAGGTACTTAATACTAGGTAGTATTGTATTTAATAGGTTATGTATCATAAAAAAAACGTTTGCGCTCATCAAAAACTAACCTCCAATTTTAAAGTATTGCTAGTAGATAACGAAAGGATGAAGAATTCATAAAAGAAATATTTATTTTAGCATAATAAATTACACTATCACAAGTTTATTGTAATAAAGTTTATTCTTTTAACTGAGATTTTTGACAGTTTCAACTTTTAAGATATTATGTATGTAGTTTGTGTGCATACATTAACTAAACGATAAAAAAATATTTTAAGCAAAAAAATCATGTATTTTTAAAATGTAACTCATACATTTTTGTAGTAAATTCTATCATGATTATTAATTATACAATGTGAAAGTGAGAGTGGACGTATATAATATAAAATTACAGTTTTAACTCAATACACTTTAGTTATGCACACAATTATTTATGTATTCACGTACATTTTAGTTCGTTAATGAACGATATACGTTTTAGTAATACATTTTTCAGATCTAAAAATAATTAATAATGATTAAGTAGATAATAGAACCTATTGGTTATAATATATCATATTAATATTGTATATACCTACCTACTAAGATAATATTTTAATGTAGGTAGGTATAGTAACAAATAAAAATAATTATTAAAAACTTTTGAGTATTCATAGTTATGCGCAATTGAACTAATAATTTATAAATATATTATGTAAGAATTAGCGAATAATGAACAATAATTATTTAACCATTAGTTTAACACTGTTCAATAAAACAAGTTTGTTAGGTACTAGTTTTAATAAATCGATAACAATGATAAACACTCATATAACTTTGAATACATTTAGTCAGAATTGCTTGTATAAAAAAATAATTAACTTATTTACTCACAACATTATTGTTTATTTACTAATGAATATCTTGTCCATATTTTAATAAAATGTTGTAGATGTCCAATAAAATGATACACATACCAGCGAGAATACATAATGCCTACTATAGTAATGTGTTTCAATGTCCTTCTTGAAAATCCATACGATTCGTAATGCAATACCATACAATAACGTGAGATTACACATATTGATATCATTTGTACATTCAATGACCCCCACCTGAGTACTACTTCCGCTTTATAGTTAGCAAATAATAATTTCACGCCATTAAAAAATATGTTGCTAAAAAATAAATTTGGTAAATTATTATAAACGGTTTAAGTACAACATATTATTATTATATTCACAGCAATGAACGGCACTGTCCGTTTTATCTACTGCTATTATATTATGTAAATACATATTATGGTATTCTCAACCATAAAAGTTATGGTTTAATTTTAATATAATAAGTTACAACTGTTTATGTGATTATACAAATATACACAAATAATATCCCTACGGTGTATAATACGTTTTTGGTTAGCATTCTGTATGAATGAAGTGTAAGCGAGAAGAAAACTAATAAACAAAATATGAAATTGAATAATAATTAACGTACGATGTAAATGGTACTTTATTAGCAGGAAATAAAAAATATGTAATTCACACTGTCAGTTGGAATGATTAGTGTCCACTGTCCAGTATTTTAGTTCGTCTGTTGCTATCTGCAGGGGGGGGGTCGTCGTCACGGACAGGTGGTCGTCATTGGACGTCACACCAATGGCCATATGTAATCTCCTACATGAATAACCTTTTTACCTAAAAATAAAAGATAATATGTAATCTCCTACAAACATATTTTTACCTGAAAAAAAATAGGGTAATATCCTACACTCCAAAATTTTATTTGAATACTCGATTTTGGAATTGAAAAGCTCAAAAAGCTAAAAATTATAAATATAAATATATAGGTACTTATTTCTACGATAAAATACAAACATTTGAATAGAACGTTTTTATGTGCTGTGTATTATGACAACGCTATGACGATTCTTATACATATGTGGAACTTTAACAATTATCTCTACCTATTTCTACCAAAAATGTAGAATCCTTATCGCAAGCGTTATAATTTATCGATGTTATAATGTTGGATCAGCGATAATATATTATCGAATAATTTCGAATATCCATAAAACATGATAATCCCGTCTGTATGCGCAGTTTCCGAACAAATTGGCGTTTATTATTATTGCCAATATCGTAGTCCACTCATAACTGTCTCGTCGTTAAGTGTATTGTTTGAGTTTAGTCTGTTAGCTTTTTGAGTGTATCTGAATATTGTGCCGTAAAGTTAGTCACTCATATTATAGTCTTACATTACAGCTGGTGACACAATTTTTTTTTAACCAAAAACTGCAATGTAATTCATTTATAGTCAGAACGGTAAAAAGCTATTAGTAGTTGATAAATATAATTTTTTTTACACTATACTGCAAAAAGTGGCCAATCAACTTGGCGGTGTATTAATAATAAGTGTAAAAGCAAAATTTATACAAATTATACCGAGGACGAAATTATTGAAAAAAATGTAGTTCCGATTCACAAACACGAGGAAGATGCTACATTGAATCGTCATGAAGAAAATAATTTACTGAAAAGGAAAGTAAGTGAAGACAATATTGTGGAAAAACTTTTCAAGTTTATTTTAACTGAAATTACAAATTTTAATAACGAAAATAATTTAAACACAACTGATCTTAATTATACTAGACGAAATTTGTATAATAATACACGTTAATCCATTTTCCCACATTTGCCTAAAACTATTGACGAAGTTCATGATACTATAAATTTAATGGATATAAAAACAAGCCGATTTGAACAATTGTTTTATCAAATTATCAAGATACCCATTTTCTTGTTTAGAAAATTTAAAATTTCTCTGTTCTAACGAAAAAATATTATTAGATGGCACATTTAATTAATTACATTTTAATAAATTTTATATTATAATCCATAGGTATTGCTAAAAATTGCATAGGTATACATTTTTTGGGGGTTCCTTAAAAAACTGATACATGGGCCTTTGGTGTGCCAGGCCGACACTGATTGTCTCAACTCTCCTGTAATCAAGTACCTAATACCGGAGAGACGATCAAATAGCTCAGATTGATTCCCTATCCATGGTTATAAGTTATAACTTATAACTTATAAGATTTCACTGGTAGATTCATCAGTATCTATGTTGGTAATTGGTATCAACCAAAGATTTAACACATTTTATAATAATATTCTAGACTTCTGTCTCATTTGTTTTGAACCATCTTTTTATATACTAAGATACGATGTAGGTATTGCATTGAATTAAAATGTATCAAACCTGTCCAGTGATTTAATCAATTACATGGTATATTATCAGTACAAATTCCCAGAATTTATAAATTTTTTTTTAATAAGTTGACTAAGTAACGATGAATATTTAGGGGTAAAGTACACGATTTTTAATATGTATCAGTAGAACACTTTAATTTGTATTTAAAAACTTTAAAATTATTAAAACACTTATCCACATATATTTTCTTGATTATTTTGCTATTTTGTTGTCATACAGATTGTACCTATGTAGGTATGCGATTCGTTACACTCTTTATTACAATTATTTCAGGTTACATATTATTATACATTTATACTGTACTGAAAAATCAATTTATATGAACATTTTCAGGTAGCGGTTCATATAAATCGACAATCTTATTTTATGTAAGCTTGCAACATGTTGTATAATATTATGTATGTAGCTGGATGTAGGTAAGTATATGTAAATGTATCAACTATCTATTTATAACATAATACTGCTTTTATATTATTTGCTGTTGCATTACTGCATATAGAAACCTGATTATATCTGTAAAGTTTGGTAGGTACTGCCTCTTATTTCGTTTTTTTTTTTTTTTGTGTTTATGTCAATATTTTAATTTGATTATGTTTAATAATATGTTTTAGCTATTAATAAATAAGTATTAAATATTTAAGTGACATTCTGTTTTATTAATAATAACTAATAAGATATTTTTAAAATATATATAATTGTATAAAATAAATATAAAAAGTTGGTAAGTACCCAACATATAATTATGGACATCATATGGTAATCATAATGAAATCTATTTATTTTACCGTGAATTTAATGTTAAGTCTTCATTTATTTTTGGATATTTTAAATAAAATTGAAAAATATTTATATTAATAACATACAAAAGATTATTTTCAGTTCTTAGAAATTAAAATTATACATTATAATATGAACTTAATATCATAAAAATATAAAATTAAAAAAAATAATTTGAGTTAAATATATAGTAACCGTATTTTGGAAATGACACAATATTTATTTATTATTATTTTTTATAGGTCTAGAGCCTGGCAACTATGGTCATAATCTATTGTAGGGGTTACGGCTGATAGTGTTGGAGTGGTTGGTATGGATGGTACTGTTGGTTGGCAACACGTGGAAGTGTGGAAAGGTTTTTGCCACTGTGGACCCGGGTGGTCACCCATCCGGGAACTAGTAGCAGCAGCCGTTGCTTACTCTCAATCACGTTGCGTGTTTTATTTCAGCCACGGTGCCATCGCGAGCCACACAACATTTATGTCAAACATTAATTCAATACATTTTTTCTTCTATATTACACAAATTATAATATTTATTAATTTTAAAAATATAAAGTTATGATAAAAATAACAATTATTTTTTTCGGTTCCTAATGACGTTATCACTGTTATAACGTTCTAAGCACCAATCTGCCCAATTATCTGGAGTCAATGACGTTTTGGTAGTCTCAATTTCATTGTTTACAAAATTATACGTTTTGAAATATAACTCATATTTTTCTTCAGGAATTAACTTTGATACACCGTTTAAAATCCTAAAAATAAACAAAAAAAACTAAAGATATAATAATAATGAATAAATTATAATATATGATAGGTACTTGTCTTTGAAAGTATTGGGAATCATGCGCATTTACAATAAATAACAATTAACATTTTATATAGTACATATGTAATATTATAAAATCATAAAAAATCAACGTGTTCAATTTTAAATGCGAAACAATAAATCCGAATTTGAATTTTTGCAAAGTTCACGAAAATAATTAACTGTATATTTATTTAACGCAATCTGCAAAAATAAGTTGCATTTTTTACCTTAATTTAACCCATAATGGAATGATACCGGCCCTTTCAGCAACAGCCAGTCGACAAGCTATTCTTTCCACGCATTTTTCTGAATCCAATATCTTTTCGGATATTGTCAAGGTAGGATCAAATGACTTAACTGACTTATACTTCTGTCTCCTAAATACATTTGAGTTTTGTACTTTGGAGGTAAAATAAGCAGGCTCTATTTTACTTCGAATTGTACCATCTGGTGACAAATCCGGAAGTAAGATACCACTGGATTCACATGATATATCCATATTATATAAGCGACCACTTGATTCCCGCGATAAACCAGGTAATAATAACTGAAGGATATCTGGAGATATGTCACTTGGAATAGTAGAACTAGAGGAACTAAAGAAATTACTACTTGCTGGAGAACTACTGCTACTCGAGAAACTACTACTTCCTGATGAACTTGATTCCCCCATGCTGTTAAATGAGCTAGATAGTAACATGCTTAGTAGACTAGATTGTGTGGAAGAGGCTAGTGTGTTATTTGTGCCATTAATCATTGATGCAAACACTGATAAGGACGATAGAAGTATTACAGGTAACATAATTATTTGAAACAATTTCACAAGTTTCGTCAATAATAGGAACTTAGTGAATATTTCTATAAAAAATAATTTTAGCTTGAAACCTAAAAGGAATATTGTTTGTAAAATACCAATTATCTTTAGTTTGAGAATCCCTAGTATAATAAGCAACAATGCACTATTATTTTTAAGATAAATATTATTAGGCAGCTGTTGGTATATTGGCTTATAATACTCTTCATCGGGTACATATTTTGATGGTAGACGGTTTTTTATTGGTATTGTTGCTGACGGTCTGTAATATGGAGCTTGGCCAGTAGGATATCGTGCTTTAAAATCATGATTTTGTGGTCTATAAGCATTACTACCACTTCTTGACGGTGATACATTTTCAATAGTATTTAACTGTTCTGACTGTCCATCTGTGACCAATTTGATTCCATCAACAGGAATTTCAATTTCTTTATATTTATAACTTCCCGAACTATAAGATGAATCGTTCACATTGTAATGGCTGTTTAAATCGTTTTCTTCAGAAAACGGTATATTTTCATCGATTGTAGAATATTCATGGTTTATGGAGTTGGACCTGTCAATAAATTTAGCAGAAACAAATATTATTTTTTTTTCAAAAATGAAAAGTATAAAGTATAACTGAGTTACAAAAAAAAAATACACATGATAAGTCATTATTGCTTAACTTTTAAATTGAGATGAATATAGCTGCTAGTTGCAATCAAATGTGTTATATTATTATTATGAGGTATACGTTTATGGTTTATTTGTTATAATTATTTTTTCCCACAATACAGATTGCTGTATGATAATGTATTAAACATTTTTAATTAGATGAATTAAGATGTTTATTTTTACTGCAATTTTAAACTTTTTAAGTCTGCTAAAATTTTATTAAAATTAGTTCATTTTAGGTTTCTAAACATAAGTTTAGAACACCTTATATTCCCATTGTTTCTGTTCATTCGTCCGTTGGTTACAAGTACATAATTGTGATTGTTTGTATTAAGATATCTTATCACGGGCGTAACTGTTTTCTGCTAAAATGACACTCACCTGTTAACACCACAACTGTTTTCTGCCAAAGCATAAAGGTTATATTCCAAATTCCACCAAAAAAATGTATAAATAATTTAAGATATTTCTTGAGAACCACTAATATCAGTTATATCCCGCGTTATTATTATTATTACCATATAAATAATTTAAGACAAATAGAAAATTAATAATACCTACCTGCAATAAAAAACATATTCATGGGCATTTCGCTAGGTTTGAGTTTGTCAAACAAATTTCTTTTTTATATAGCAAATATTGGATGTGTTAAAATATATTTGAATTTTTGTACTTTAATGTCATTTTAATTTTTATAATTTATTGTATTATTTAGACGAGAAATTTGTGATGTTTCTAATTATTAATATTTATACTGTTTAATGTTTATACCTACTATATTTAATTCTATAAGTATTTGATATTTTAGTATGATCTATATCTGTCGTCTGGGATACAAGATATATATGCTCACATCGTAATCATTACTATTTGATGGATTTGGGTTCAGAAGTTTTTAAAAAATTTTTCAAATAAATTGTATAATATGGAATTATTGGTTATTATTGTGTTGTATTAAAATATGTTTAGAAATCGGGAATCATAAAGTGCTTTTTCTTAACTTGTTTTATTTTGTTACATTTTTGGTATAGTGTTCAAGTGTTTTATTGTAAATAGTTTCTTTAATAATGTATTATAAGTATTTAAACTATGCAGGCTTTGTTAATCGTATTTATAATATATAATACTAAGTACCTATAAACATATAATATTAGACATTATCTTTTTAATTTTTCTTAAAGAATATTAAATTTATCTCAATAGTCAGCTAAAAGCATTTCTTGAAATTTAAATAAAATAAAAAATAGACGAAAAAATAAAATAAACAAAAATCATACTCAGGGTCCATCTGATACATTCCATTCTTCGCAGTAATCTCGGACTGATTGTCTCCCACATTATAGACGGGTATGTTTTTATCAATTGTGCTATTGATCATATAACCATTTAATTTGTTCCAATATAAAGTTGGTTTAACTACGAAATAGTCATCTTGTATTAATCCCGTTCTCTCAGACCGAAACTCTTTGATGTCCTGTAAATTTGTATTTGATGATTGTTCTTTGGTCACCGACAGAGTCATTTCCTGTTCCTGTGGCAAAGGATGTTCTGTGCCGGTATCATTGATACTGTTAGTGACCATAGATATGTTAACAGCAGGAAAAATCAAACGATTTTTGCTGTTGTATGCCATTAATCCAGCGTCAACTGTGTTATAAATTGTTTTAACCAACGTTGGCGTATTGGCCATCGTTTGATTGGATCGAACAAACAAGAACGTTAGGGATAAAGTCACTATTACTATCACTAAAATTTTCAAGTTGGACGTAATAACGATAGGTCTTCTTTCTTGATCGTTTTCAGGCCTATAAAAATCATTTTTTGAAACGATTTGGTTTTATTTATTTTAAGCGTTATTCACGAGGGTTATAATACGAGTATACGATATAATTAAAAGTTTATGTTTTATAAGGACCATGGTATCGATTTCAGTGTCTGGTTGTGCAGGAGTTACGCGTGATATGCGTTCCCAGCTTTTGGGGATTTTCACTTTACTGCCTAGCACTATGGGTAGGTATTCCCACTTTACCAGACGGAAAAGGGTCGCTTTCCAACGTGTCAACCTTCATCAAAAGCTAAACTTTCGGTGCAGGAATGACAAAAAATATATTTTATATAATAAGTTTAAGTCGTTTATTTTTAATATTAAATGTGTTAAAACAATCACGGTTTAATTTCTAATTGGACTGTTTGAACTTGCCCCGTATCATTATATAAATATAGGTATTCTATAAGTTAGTAGTTTTCAACATTATTGGACAAATGACTAATTGTAGTTATTATTTATATTTTGCAAAGCATATTATTATGTCTTCGGCAAAAAAATATGATTGATAAAAATACTGTTTTATACATTTATATTTTGTGTAAAAATAAAGCAGAAAAATAATTTTATTTATTCTTATGTTGATTTTATTTTTTTCATCAAATTAAGCGATATTAATATTTAACTATAATTTTTTTTCAAATTATTAAGAGTATATGATGACCCCATGACCCACTGGTTGAAAATCACTACTTTAAGCCTATAGGTAAAGGTCAACCTTATAAAAAATCAGGAATAAAGAATATTATTAGTCGTTTTTATTTGTAATAGTTAAAATTTTAAACTCAAAAGATCGAAATTGTCTTTTCTATTTCGATAATGTATTTTATATATTAACTATGACGATTCCCCATGTCTGCTTAATTCATTATTTATATCTTATTGTATTATACCTACTAATGTAAATGGATTTAAAAAAAAATTATTTATTTAAACCTAATGCTTGTTTTTACATACTTTTTTTTTTATATTTATTGGATTATATACAATTTGTAAATTGTAGTGGTATTTTCAACAAGCATATTTGTGAAAAATAAAATACATGTACAAGACGTGAAGACGCGAAGAGAGAAGTCACAAAGCAGTAACACTCAGACAATAAAAATTTAAAACAAAAACAACGGTCATGCTGATAGTGGTCAAAGGGCTACTTGAGCAAAAAAAATAATTATGCTGAAGCCATAATCAGAAATAGCATCGGTAATATTTATGGAGAATACCTGTATCTACATATGACTAATTTTTTTAAATTAACATTTATAACATTTTTGAATCCAGTATTTAAATATAATAATATTTTATTAACGGAATAAAATTCCAATTTACAATAATACAAATAATGACAGTTTCATAGGTGTGTGTTATACTAAAAAATTAAAACAAATGATATAAGAACGAAAGAAAAAAAAGAGAAAAAAAAATATATAATATGTATATAAATGTATAGAAATTAAAAGTTAGACAATTGATTATAATATAACAATTTGATTAAATTAAATATAATAATAGGTTATAATCTAAAAATATAAATTTAAAGAGCTAAGAGTCATATTGAACACGTCCAAGTTGTTAAAAAAGTTACCACATGACATCAATATAATAGCAGGGTAGTATGAAATGTAGTTAGTTTTAATAATTGATAAATAGAAAGAATGTTTATTTCTTAAATTTTAGATTCTGAGTGGAACGATTAATGTATTGATTTTACAATGATGTGTGTTTTTTTTTTATTTTTTTATTTTTTTTTTTTGTGTCTGTGTACACGATAAGTAGTCGAAATAATGCTACGATTTATACAACTTCAGAATCTTGTTTGATCAGAAAGTGAATATCG
>NC_042495.1:61524260-61525382 GCF_005508785.2 Acyrthosiphon pisum
ATGGACAGTATTAAATTTGAATTCAATGATATAATATCACTGTATAAGAAAACGATTCTGAGCGGAGACGGTATATCAGTCTATGTATTAGACATATATATACTTATCTATGGTATTAAAAAAAAATTGACCTATAATAGGTACCTATAATAAATTCCAAATTAATCATATCATAATATCTATTAGGTACTTATAAGTTATAACGCGTTATACATCAACAAAAAACCGTGGTAAAATCATAGATATATAATAGTATACTTTAGAAGTTTCAAGTACCCACGAATAATATTATACAATCACAACAAAATAACTTAAATAGTTATCCTAGGTTTTTAATATGTAATTTCGTCCAAATTTGTACTTAAAATGACTATAAAAATAAACTGTGTAAATGTATTTTTTAGATTTTTTGGTAACAGAATAAATTACTTACGTGGAATCTTGTTTTAAATTTTTAATTCTTAGATACAAAAATTGAACATTTTATAAATTTTTAACTACAAAATAATTTTTCAAATTAAGATTTGATAAATTTTGTCAAAATTTGATCTTTAAATGCTTATAAAAAAAAATTGTGCCTATGTATTTTTAATATTTTTCAACTGATATTGTAACAATATATCAGGAGCTTTGTATTAAATTTATACACTTTTTGGCCCAACAGATAAAACTTTATTGATATTTATAGAAAAAAAAACTAAACAAATTTAAAACTGGAAATGTCCGTAAACAGCTCAAAAAGAGTCAAAATATTTTCAAAATTGTATGGTGTATAGGAAATGCTAATATAAACATTCAGTAAAAATTTCATGTATCTGCAGTTATTCGTTTTTGAATTATAACAAAATAAGGAAATCGCTACATGAGAAATCGAGTGAATATCCATTGTTGTAAAAATTTGAATTTCAAACGATCCTAAAAATTTAATTTGACTTCCTTATAGATATTTTTTGTTTGATAAAGGTAGACAATCTTATAAGGGAATCTTGTATTACATTTTCATATCTTAGATTTAAAAAGAAAAATTTTTATGAATTTCTAACTCGAAATAATTTGCAAATTTTCGTGATTTTTCCATATTTTGTCATTTTTTGAACTTTAAATGTTTATAAAAAAAAACTG
>NC_042495.1:61525853-61526408 GCF_005508785.2 Acyrthosiphon pisum
AGTTTTCAAAAGCGCCGGGAAAATCAAAAGAAAAATTAAGGAAAAACTGGAATTTTTACGCAAAATCTGTTTTCGAGAAAATCGATTTTGGTTTTTGGTGTAACTTTGTAAAAAATGACCATAGATACATGAAATTTTCAATGGTTATTTACATTTCCATTTTCTATACACGATTAAATTTTCAAAATATTTTGATTTATTTTGAACTGTTTAGAGACATTTTCATTTTCCATTTTTTTTTAGTTTTTTTCTAAAAATATCAATAAAATTTTATTTGTTGGATAAAAAGCTTGAAAATTTAATAGAAGGCTCTTAGTATATTGTTTCAAAGGCAGATGAAAAATATTAAAAATCGTTAGTCACAGTTTTTTTTTATAAACATTTAAAGTTCAAAAAATGACAAAATATGGAAAAATCACGAAAATTTGCAAATTATTTCGAGTTAGAAATTCATAAAAATTTTTCTTTTTAAATCTAAGATATGAAAATGTAATACAAGATTCCTTATAAGATTATCTACCTTTATCAAACAAAAAATATCTATAAGAAAGTCAA
>NC_042495.1:61526458-61527878 GCF_005508785.2 Acyrthosiphon pisum
TTCATCTAGCAATCTTAATTTAGATAATAATTTAAGTATGAAATACGCCCCGATAACTTCGGTGAACGTAGAAAGATCCTTTTTGATGCGTAAATTATAAAAATATTTTGAGCCCAAACCGTAACCGTTTTTCTGAAGACAGCTTATCAAAATACATGGTAGCCAATTTTTTTTTAATACCAACTAGTTTATTTTGCATTAAATTAACTGGTATAACTCAAGTAAGTTAATTTTTAAAATCTAATTCTTAGGACAAATCTGTTTAAAGAAAAAGGTAATCTATTTATACAAAATAGCATAAACTTAATGTAGTTTAGTATTCATGCTCATTTTTAATTTGTATTTTTCTCAAAATGTGTGCATTTGAAAGTGTTTAAAAAATATTCACTATTTTATTTTGTAGTTTATTTATGAATTGCCTTTTTATATAAATTAAATGCCTTTTTTTGCCTTTTTTTACATTTTAAATGCTTTTTTTTATTGATTATATTGCCTTTAAATCCGAACCCTACTAATAACTAATATATTTCATTATGCCCATTATGGCTCGTGGAGGTGTACGATGTAAGTGCCCTCATGTACGCATGTACCATGCGGTCATGGCAATAATAATGAAAAACTTTGTACACCTAATTCTTATTATTTTATAAGTAATTTATATTATATTATAATTTTAGTAACATAGGTTTTATTCATAATCATAAGTATTAAGTCAAAAAACGATTAAGGTGCACAATGCACTTGCCTCGCGTAGTCCATGTTTGTAAAGTAATACAGTAATTAAAAAAAAATTTTAATTATTCATTATTAAAATTTTTATTAGAGCACTATTATATTAAAATTATCTATATAATTCCATTTTTTTTATTAAAGCTAATCATTAGATAAACGTAACATAATACTATGTATACTTTAAAAGATAATTTATCTAGATAATTTCCAACACTACACTACTGCAGGAAACTTACATTAATGATAATTTACAATAGTAAAAATGCGAAGAAAGTTCAATGAATATATAAATACATTTTAATTCAGTTTTAAAAAGCATTAAATAGGAAAGTTAAAAATTAATACCATTTATACTAATACCTATTATCGTAGAAAAATTTGTTTGCATTGTAACAATTTCGTTATTAAATATATTCTAGATAGAACTAAGTAAAATTATAGGTTAAGTTAATTTAAGTAAACTCGGTAATAGATTAAAATTAAAATTAAAATTAAAATTGACTTGGTAATGCCTAGTCCTGAGTCTCTTTAAAACATAACACCTAGTGTGTTAAGTTTTAAATAGCTAAACAAACAAATCACATTAATCTATGACACTGCAATGAAAATATTGCAATATGTTTTCAATAATTTATATATCTACTTTATACCTAATTGTCAAACTAAACTCTTCTCGTTATTTGTCTAA
>NC_042495.1:61527928-61529035 GCF_005508785.2 Acyrthosiphon pisum
TTGCCTAATATTCTTTTGTATTGCGTAATAATATATTTTATAATTGCGTTTGAGTTTTAACACCCAAGTATGTTCGTTTTGGTATATTCATTCCATAAGTTTATTTAAGTATATAAGGGTATATTATTTATATATTACAATAAATTCTTATAAAGTGTGTAATTTTATATTTGTATTTGTTTTGTAATCTTTACCACGAAATAATAATTGATTTACATCCATAATATTAAATCAATAAAACCAAATTGAATGATTTTAGTGCAATATATTTTAAAATGTATATTTGATAAAATGTTATCGTACTTCTAAAGTGTTGTTTTTTGTAACACGTTATAAGCTGCACTGACACCTTAAGGCGTCATTTTGCTGGACCGCATGTGTTTGATGACGGTTTTAGATTTAAAGCATACACTTAAATTTATTTTCTATTAGTATTATTTTGGCCAGTCTTAGGATTTAATCTTTTTTTTTCGTCTACGTTGTTCCTCGCATAGTAGGATAATATGTATGCAATTTATGATTTTCAGGTTTACAATAATACGTAAATAAGTAATTTTACCTAGCACCGAGGTTGAGGTGTGTGTATCTATACAAAATTGATACATAGCAAACGTATTAATAATTACAATTACAATTATTAGAGCAGTTGTATCGAACATATTTATATAATAATAGTATAATACATTTATATAAATGATAAAAGAATGGGTAAAATCGGGATTTTTCTGGCAGGCACCCATCAATCCTGAAAAAAAAATAAAAAAAAAATTTAAAAATTAATTTGTTTTATACCGGTTGGCGGCTGCGCGCCTGCGTTTTTATAATTTTTGTATACTCCATTATCCATTATAGCCCTCTGTGTAATACGCGTTAATACCCGTATAAATACATACATAGTGGCTATGTTGTAGTGGCTATGGTACATTGGTACTAACTACTAAAACTAAATAATGTATAAAATGTAAATAATTTAAGTATATCTGTCGTTCATATAAGACTACGGCCGCCGACGGGAAGAAATCACGGAGATAGTACAAGACTGGAAGAAACATAGGGCAGTGGTTGAAACAGAGTCAAACATTTAAGCCCAGTTATACTAGTGAAACA
>NC_042495.1:61529135-61535298 GCF_005508785.2 Acyrthosiphon pisum
TAGAGCCTACCACACCTGAAAAACATGCGCCGATATTTGTTTTAATCACAAACTTGTTTTTGGTAAATAACAGTGATCAATTATCCTCAATTCTAAATTAATTAATGTATAAATGAATATATGATTTTGATGGGTAAAAATCTTTAAATTAAGCTTAATGTTTAAAAACATCGAGAATAATCAAACTTTAATAATTTAAAATTATTTTACATTTTCAAATAGTGAATCATAAATCATAATGCATATGAAAAAAATTGAGTATAGTGTGTGAGTCCACCATTACACTCTGGGGAAGTAAAACTTCTTTCATAAGTAATTGGGTCCGTGAAATTATAAGTGAATTAGGGATAGAGTGAAAAAAATCAATACAATAAAAAATATGTAATTTACGATAGACATTTTTGTTTATTAATGGTTGTTATGTGCATATATAAATAAATAAACAAACGTGTCGTTTCATTTTTCGTTACGATTTTTTTTCCACCCATACCTCAAGAAGAAAGTTTTATTTTAAATATCTACTTCATACAACATTTAAAGTTTTAAGTTATGGTTACTAATCTTTATATGATACATTAAAATGAAACAAAGAAATATTAGCAACACATTTTTTATTTTTTATACCTGGGTTTTAAATGCCAACTTTAATGACATTGTTATTGTATAATGATTATTCATTATTACAATAGTAGAAACTGTAGGATTAAAATAAAGATATATTATGAATATTTATTGATAACTAGCCGACCCGTCACAGCTTCGCTCGTGATTAGTATTTAGTTGTTTATTTTGCCTTCGGACAATGATATGTAGAATTTTTTATTCAAATGGTATCGTTTAATGTGACCGGCAAGTAAATATACAAAATGGTTCATGAAAACGTATTGAAATGTTACTTCATAAATTGATAATGGCTGTACGTACCAATTTTTCAAATTTGACGGGTATTTTCAGATTTCCGTTTTTGCTTATAGATGGTTGCTATAGGAGAAATAACATCTATTTATAGATTATTATAATTATTATTATTTATATACGCTATTAAGTATATTATTAATCCGTTAGAGCGCACCACTTGTACCAATCTTGTATCTTTATTTCCTGTGACTTTAAGTTATATTTTACGATTCTCATATAGCTACTGACCTTCCCCTAATCTGGCTAAACATCTGTGTTGAATTCAAGTAATTCGGACGAGTAGTTTTCAAGATTTTGAGTTCGGAAAAAAGCGACATTCATTTTTATTTATATAGATTTAGGTTCCTGAGTTAAATGTGTACCTATAAAATATGTTTATAAAATGTATTATCAATCTATTTCGAATATTGCTACAGTACCTATACAGAAATTGCTGATTCTTAATACATTATTATTATATAATATACAAATGTATACTATCATGACTAGGTACTAAGTTTTGATATATTTTTCTAGCCCAAACATTTGTTAGTCCATAGTTAAAACTTAGAAGTTATTTTAACTTAAAATATTATAGGCACACATTAGATGTTTATTGGTTAGTGGCATTTCTAAAGTCATGTTTTTTATTTACTTTACTTTATAGAAAGATTTTTATCTATATCGCTTTATAGTTATTAAGTATTATTTATGATAATTCAATGACAATATTATAATTATGTGCAAAAGTTATAAATAATCAAAATCTTCGCAAGATCAGTTTTTAAAAATTAGATTTGAAATTCAAAGACGATGGGCCAAGATTAATTTCTAAGACATCAGATAGAATAAGAGATGATTCCAAATTTTTTTTTCCAAGCTCATGAGTTTTAGATTCACATTAATCATGACTTTGAATATTAAAACTGTATTTTTTTATTTCAGTAATATCAATGTTAATTTATTTCCTTTGAAGTTTGAATTAAATCAATTTTTTTCAACGACGGGAATTGAATGTCTGGATGGATTTTATTCTATTCCTAAAAGATAATACACTAAATACTTTTGAATATTATATATAATTTCTGACTTATAGTACACAATACTAATAATCATTTCAATATACTAAATAGTTTTTTGAATAATATAGTAGGTGATGAGTAATCAACTACCTAAATAGTGTAACTGTAGTTTCTATTGGCTCTATGGATGTTACATATAGTAGGTATAGGTAGGTACTAACTATAATAATAACTATTTAGGTAACACTTCTATGGCGTTTATATGATAAATCATAATAAAAAGTACAATACGGATGTCGTATAATCAATAAGGCTATTTGACTGTAGAACGAATGAACAATTTAATTGCTGAGTTTCACATTCAAATTGAATACTATTAATATATAGCTAATTTTAATAATATTACCATACCATTAGGACATTAGAAGCTTAAATAGTTTTATCGGTAAATTATAAAAGGAAAACTATATAATATGAGATACCTGTGTATAGCAGGTATATTATTATTTAAATTAATGATTTATTTATATCAGGATATAAAATAATAGTACACATTAGATAAAAAAATAATTTTATGCTTATAATATACAACTAATATTATATAAATAATAATTTTTTTTCTTAGTGTCAATCACTTTGTGATGAGTATCACTGCATATTACAGTTATAATGTTCTAAATTATATCTTAATTTACATCGTTGCATGTACGCTTTGTAGTATTAAGGTACAAAGTATTTGTTTGAAAAGACGTTCAACAGACCATTTAGTATCCTAAAATAAAATAATTTAATCGTTAATGTAAATAATATCAAGTATAAAGTGTGTGAATTGAAACTAAATTAAATTATACTATATTAATTTATTAAGTTTGAATATAAATTAAAATTCATGCTATATTTACGGTGCAAATATACACATAAGTATGTATAAATATAAATTTATATATATATGTTATAAAAATATAGTTATAGCATCTAAAATACTGTGATTTATGGTATGGCGTCTCCGATTATTTTTGCAATTATCTATTTTTTTACATAAATCTTTGAAAATGAACATTTTTATGTGTATTTTATCTAAAATCTCCATATCAATTTCTTAACTAAATATTATATTTATTTTAAATTACAAAATACAAGCTTAGAATTTCAGTTTTTTTAATATTAGATTTAATGGAGTGTAGATAATATAAATTTATTATTAACATACTATTTGTAATTTTTTATATGATAATGCAATTTAAAACATATTTTATTTACACTCACCAAATTGATCCATGAGGGCATGGTAACATGGTTTCTATCCCAGTTATAAGACAAGTTATTCTTTACAAATATTTATCTGAATCTTAAAACTGTTGAAAGACAACTATAAGGTTGGATCTGATAACTCAATTGAATTCAAGTTGGTCGTCCAATTAAATTGAAGGGATCGATAAAAGTATCTGAAATCCAGTATATTAGTATTAATATACTCAACTTGGTGGTAATTTTTATTGTCGATTTGGCGTTAAAAGTTCTGACTCACTTGTTGGAGGAGCTGGTGGGCTTGGTGCTGGGTTACTTGGTGCTGGATTACTTGGTGCTAGTACATTTGGTCGACTCGGAGGTAAGACACTTGGTGCAGAGACAGGCACAGGCATGGCCGCTGGAGTTGCTGGTGCATCTATTGGCATCCTTAACAATTGGACTATGCGTTCCGGTATAGAATATATCGAAATAAAAAATAAGGGAGAGAGCAGCATAGTAAGAAACAGTTGTAAAAGGAATAATGATAATAAGACCTTGAATAATTTTATAAATTTCAAAAGTAATATAAACTTGAACGCAGATATTATTACCATGATAAATTTGAGTTTAAGCTTTAGAAATAATAATATTTTTATAACAGAAAACGCTTTTAGCTTGACCAGCACCAATTTACTGAGTGCTATTAAACCGATTTTACGCCAATCGATTAAAAAATGATTTGGTATTGATATCACTATTTTATTCTGCGGAATCTGACTTTGGCGTGTGTCTGGAGTCATGTTTACTGGTGTAGGAATATTTGTAATCGGTGTTGGTAGGTGTGTTGTTAGTTTATGATGATCAATGATAGGTGTGTTCTCTATCGGCCAGTTGTAAGGACCATAAGCAGGCGAATAGTTCACTCCAAATCCAGGACCATTAGTGATAGTTAATCCTGGAATACCAATAACCTTACCATCGTCTTGTTTGAATCCACCGTAGGCACCAACATCATACGTAGAGTCGTAAGAATCTCGATAGCTATTCGACCCATATTGATTTACCGCCAATTTAGTCTCCATATTGGAGTAATCGTAGCGATTTATAGATCTGTCAACAAATACATTTATAATGAATTTACAATGAAAATAATGTATTATTGATGTGTACCTATACAGTGCACACAATACAATCATAACAATAAACACGGCAAAAATTACGATGAAAATTTAATAAGATTATCATAGTAAACATAACATATGAATAACATTAAATTTATCGAATTGTAATCAATTTAAAGAACACAACGATTGAATTTATCACAATTACAGTGACCTAGCTGGTTGGGCTGCATTAAAAAGTTGGGTACTTGGGTATAGGTTAATTTAATTTTATAGATTTTACTTAAACATTTACTCTTTCTTGTCCAATGGCTTAACTTAATAAATAATGATGTGTTGGTTTTAATTTTATTCCTAGATTTATCATACATTATTATACATATCATATTGTACCTATCGATCGCCGGTGTCCACGTGGTCCTGGAAACTTTCGACCGTCTGACTTTGAAACGACCGTCATGGATTGTGTCGCCCATGGATGATGATCCACCGTTGACCGTCAAAAGCCGTAGGACTTCAGTGGGTGAGAGATTTTTCGGAGACCAAATGACGCAAACGATCGTCACGGCAACGATCACGCAGATGATTAACATAACAAAAATTATCATCTTAGCGACAAGTCGTCGTTGATCGTTCTCGGCCCTGAAAAATAGGTTTTCGTAAATAATGAAACGTTTACACAAACCACAATATCACAATATACAAGTATATTTTTTAAATATTATTTTTGTTGATATTCCTATAAAAAAGTTTATAATTTAGGTACATTTTTATTTTATATTTATTATTATTTTAGATCCCGAGTTGATACGATTTTTTTGGTTTTACAATGTTATGTATTTCTTATGTTTAATTTGTTGTGTTTATTGTTACCATTTTGAATACCATTTATGCATAGAATTATATTATTATGATTTGTAATAAATTGAATTACCGTTACATAATTTTTAATTCTTAATACTCAAAATTACTCATTGTTTTCTTTAAATGAATTTTTTTTATATATACGTGGGAAAATGTTTTCATCTCTGAATCCTTAGTCATTATTATTTATTAATAATTCTTTTTTTTAGAAATTTAAATCAAAGTGAATATCTTTTTTCTTCTTTCGTTAAATTATTTTAATTTTGTACAGATTTGTAAAAGCGCTTAGCTAAGTATATTTGCGAACAACATACACTAATATTATATTTCCTTATTGAGACTATAAGGCCACATTTTGGCGAAATATTTTATGAAAATCAAATCGGTAATATAACGTACAATCGATAGGGATATATTGTGTAGTTTGATTTATTACTTATGTATTATTTCTACGATGATTATCCATCTTATACAATGTTTGATTCGATTATAAGAACAAAGAACCTATGAATTACATTTTCTGGTATTTTTCTCTCATTTATAGTACATACACAAATAGTACTAACTAAAGGTTCCAAGACACACCGGATATTCTACATTCATTATTTACTTAAAAGTATTATACCGGGTGATTCTTTTATCAAACAACACTCATTATTTCAAAAAGTGTAAATTTTTTTGAAAATACTTTTTTACATACTTTCAAGTCGCTTATAAAACAACGTTTTTCTTAAAAAATTGTATTTTTAAATATTTTTTATCCTTATAATATTTTAAGTTTTTGCTTTTTTGAATGACAACATAGGGTTTAAATTTTATATTCCAAAGCAGAATATTTTTCTTAATATTTTGATACATGAAAATCGAATTTGGGGCGATTAGTTTATGAGTTATAAATATACAAAGTTTAGATGAGCGGAGAAGTGGACAAACATTTCGCGGGGTAAACCCGTACCACACCACTCCGCTCATCTGATCTTTGAATATTTATAACTCATAAACTACTCACCCGAAATTCGATTTTCATGT
>NC_042495.1:61535710-61545507 GCF_005508785.2 Acyrthosiphon pisum
AATATTTTCAAAAAAATGAACCTTTTTTGAAATAATGAGTGTTGTTTGATAAAAGAATCACCCTGTATTTGTTTTACAATTATGACTATAATTAATAATGTTATGAGTTCGATCGGATGTTGTTTTTATTTCCAAAATAATTGTTGTCTTCTTATTTCAGCTTTCAAAGTATGAGTGATTAATTATATCCTATTACATTATTATTTAAATCAGATCATAATTTATATTAGTAATATTGTCAAATGTTCAAAATTTCAAATGCCCGGCGGCCCGGCGGCCCGGCCCACAAATATAAGCCAGCTACGGCTACAGCTACGGCACACTAGCCCACCTGGCCAGTCCGTCCCTGTCTATAGATACTTATTTAATAGACTTAAAACTGGCAAACCTTAATTATTGTACTATAAATAACGCAGTCCACAAGGAACAGTGTCTATTAGGTTCTATTTTATTCTTAATCTATATAAAAGATTTATTACATTTATATGAATAAAAAATGAAAGATACCTTATTAGCATTCGCAGATGATATTGTATTATTTTTTTGAAGATGATTATTGTGCTAAAGTGGAAATTAAAACTAACTTAAGGCACTCTGTGGTCAATCAGTGGTATTTTTAAAACTTTAAAAAAATTGTTTACAACATTAAAAACCGTTTACAACGTTAACAAATTGTTTACAACTTTAAAAAATTATAAAATTATTTACTACGTTAAAAAACTGTTTACAACTTTAAAATATTATTTACAACGTTAAACAAAATTATAAAATTTCTTACAACTTTAAAAAATCGTTTACAACGTTAAAAAGCCGTTTACAAATTTAAAATATTATTTACAACGTTAAAAAATTGTTTGCAACGTTAAAAAAGTTGTTAACAACATAAAAAAATTATTTACAACATTAAAAAATGTTTAAAATTTTAAAATAAAATTTAGACTTAGGACTGTCTACAACAACACAAAATCTACAGGTATATGGTTATTTTATGTTAATTTTTAAAAATGTAATTAATACTGTATGTAATATATTATGTAAATTATAATATAATTCGGTTGATCATAAATAGTCCACGTTGATCATATTATATCTTTTTAGCAACACGACTCGGCATAAAATATTTTATGCGACGTTGCTGAAATTTTGAAATTTATTATTCAAGTATTATTACAGCATTATTATTATGATACCAAACTTAAAAGAGTCACGAGCCACGAACTGAGCCCAGCTTTATCGACAATGTTATGGATTAATAAATCAGTTCTGGAGCAATAAATATTAGTTTTATCCTTAATATATGACGTTTTAAACATTTAGCATTCGGGGATAATATAAGATAATTAAGATACAATTCCAAAATTATTATAGACATAAT
This sequence comes from Acyrthosiphon pisum, assembly GCF_005508785.2. Taxonomy (NCBI): domain Eukaryota; kingdom Metazoa; phylum Arthropoda; class Insecta; order Hemiptera; family Aphididae; genus Acyrthosiphon; species Acyrthosiphon pisum. The sequence continues at coordinate 61,537,086 of NC_042495.1, forward strand.
ATCAGTGTTTGATATACAGATATATGAAATGTGACTATTATTTTTTTATGTGTTTTTATTGACTATTAAATCATGTTATTTTTTTAATTCGTACTATATTTTGAATTATTATAATTATTAAAATAAATATTTTTTAAAAATATTACATAAAATATTAATATAGTTCAAAATTGAAAATGGCAAAGTTGCAGAGTTTTTTTATGCTCAATCATGTAGGTTTTTTTTGTATTTTTATATCCTTTGATACCCTGAAAAACTTGCTCAATTGTGTCGCAAAAAAGGTGTTTTATGCTCAATAATGTCAAAAAATTCAAAAATACACTCGTCTAGTCATCTTAATTAAAAAATTTATAAATATAAATAAACATACTTACATACATCATGATATTTTAATTATCATGAAATAGGTTAGAAGTAGCGATAAAATAATGAACATTTTCGCTATGCTAACCGTAAATTTCTAGCACGCTATAGTATTTCGCTACATTGCATATATTGTAGTGAGTCTATGTTAATCGCTACAGCTAAAGTAGTGTGCTAATATAGCGTCGCTACAATTAGCGCGCTACTCCCGACCACTGCTTATATACAACAAAGCACAAGTTATCCGATCATTATAATTCAAAGTAATATGTTGTTTGGAAGCATTCACCTAAGAAAAACTTTCAAACATACCTAATCGGTAACTCTGTATCTAGTTTTAAATACAAATAACTACTGATAGTATATTATAAAAAATGAATGTTTATATTTATAATTATATTTTATAATTCAAAATACACAGTTTGAAATGTAGTTATATTAATCCAGTTTATATACCTAACTAAAAATTAGATATTAAGAAAATGTTTGTATAATAATAACTCGGTACCTAATAAAAATATACCTAACTAAAAGTACCTACACTGAAAGCATTTTTACTCTCTGATTTCTAATACAAAATAATATTTAATCAATGGGATTATATTATGAAGTAATAGGAATAAAATTAAGCGGGATGTTTCCAACTTGGGATATTTCGATGGCACATCATCGTCCGTCATACAGCAGTAAAGTATCTCCAAGTGTATATATATAAATTTATAACGAATTGGAAAAATTCTTAATATTTTAGTCATTGTGTATAATTATTGTCATGCAATAAATTTACTATAACTTTAAATATGTATATCATGATAACAAATAGTAAAATAACATAAACAATACTCACATTAGATATTGATAAATAAGTTTATCAATCAAATGACTCTATTTTTTTTAGTGTATATTTTTTATAGTCTGCCAGCTTATAGTGTTCAGTTCGGATCTATTACTACAGGTTGATAATTTACCCTTAAAATCAAAATTAAAACTGTTGTACATAAGTACATAAGTAATTCTCACATAGCATAAAATAAATGGCAAAACAGTGTCTTATTTATTTAGGTAGTGTATTGTGTGACTGTTGACTATTGTATTAAACTATTAAACACATTTGTTTTTTTTTTTTTTTTAAATCAAAACTTCAAAATAATATTATTAGTACCTACCATAACTAATGAATAATTATGTTTTACCGAAACCAATGTTATAATACGTGTATACTGTATAATCAATAAATGGTCCGAAGCCATTATATTTACACTTTATCACAATAGGAAATTACAGTTTATTATTTTAAATTAAACTGTTTTACTGCTGCAGTAGCTTAACTTAATAAGGTTTTCAAATCTAATATATGAACAGGAATATTTATTTTTTTTTCTATCTTCTGTAGACTCAAAAACTATTGAGCTGTTTTCAATAAATGTTATACCAATAGATTCCTTGAGACTCGACGAAGGTAACAATAAGAATAATAATTTTAATCCACACAATTGTGGATCTGCAACATCAATAAAGATTTAATATATAAAACAAAACAGCAACAACACAAAATTAATACGTGTGTGTTACGAGCGATATAAAAGTGAACACAAAAAATATGTATATTATAAAAGGGCGTAGGCCGAAACAACATAAAACATGATATCACATAAACCAAAACAATAACAATGATATCGCGAGGCCAACGAACGAGCAATAAATGTCACACCGAAGACAAAACGAAGAGCATACATTTAATAACAATTACAAACATATACACAATTTACAGGACGGAGTGGTGGATAGACGAAGAGTAGACGTCGCCGCTACGACGATTACGGTCGCGTGATAAGCTATAATTGCTCGACGCGAACATAACCACCCACTTTGAAGGAGTTCCTTCAAGGAGTAGGCAATAGACATAGTTTTATGGCTGGACGTGTTAAGATGCCAAAATGTGTTGCTACTTCAGCAACGCGCACTTGTCCATCAGTTCCTGGGTGCACCACTTCCAAGTTTCCAATGAAGTGGATGTGTGGATTCTTTAATGAGGACCAGGTCACCAATATGCAGTTGTTCACCACTGCTGAACCATTTTGAACGGACTTGGAGGCTGGAAAGGTATTAGTTTTTCCAACGTGTCCAAAAGTGACGATGAAGATCAGTGACCAACCGCCATCTCTATAATTTTGATAATGGAATGGAGTCCAAGTTTGGGTCAGGGAGTGACGTTGACGGTTCAAGAGTTAGGAAGTGACTCGGCGTAAGTGCCTCTAAGTCAGTAGGGTCGTTACTCAATAGACAGAGAGAGCGTGAGTTCAGCGTGGCTTCGATTTGAGGAAGCAGTGTAGTTAATTCCTCTCCTGTCAAGCGTTGGGTACCTATTGATTTAAGAATCAATGATTTGGTCGATTTCACACCAGCTTCCCACAGTCCACCAAAATGTGGAGATGATGGCGGGTTAAAATGCCAACGAATTTGTTTGGCACCTAAGTAGCTAGATACACGATCTTGGTAAGTTGACGAATGAATGAAGGCCTTTAATGGGGTTAGTAGTATGGAAGCCCTGACAAAGTTGGTTCCGTTGTCACTATGCACATTCTTTACGGGACCACGGCGAGCTGTGAAACGAGCAAAGGCCAACAAGAATGTCTCGGTTGACAAGGTGGAACTCAATTCTAAATGGTAAGCCTTGGTTGTAGTACATACAAACAAGCATATGTAGGTCAATGTAGGAGCACATCAACGGCCTCCCTTCAGGGTAATGGGACCAGCATAATCGACTCCAATACTGGCGAACGGTTTGAGCTGTTTGACACGATAATTTGGAAGCATTATGAAGTTGACTGCCCTCTCTGAGTAGCCCAGTCCTATCAATAAATGGATCTAAGTGACGGAGAGTTTTTGAACAGCGATCGCCACTTTTTAGACGTGTTAAGTCATCGAGAAATAGCTCTTGTTGGACATAAATTCTTCCGCGCTTACAACTGCGGTTGTCGCAGTTGACGTTTGAAAACTAACAAATCTATACACGTATGATACAATCCAAAGAATTTTGTCTAACGAAGAAAATCGATCAAGTAGGATCATCATACCTGAGGCAAAATTGACGACTAGAACCGTTGGTTTTATCTCTTCGAGGTGAGTCGTGCTACCATGGTTGTTTATTGTAGAGATAGGTGACGGTAGCCATTTTTCAGAAGAGTCCTTTAGGAATGATGGGCCAGTCCACCATAGAGGATGGTCAACCAACTCTGATGGAAACAACCCACGAGACGCGCAGTCGACTGGATTGTCTTGAGTGGGAACGTGCCGCCAAATTGATGGGGCTGTTAACTCTTGGATTTGACTCGTACGATTGGCAACAAATGTGGCCCAACGATGAGGCGATGATTGGATCCAAGCTAAGGCCGTTGTAGAGTCAGTCCACGCATATGTTTCGTCAATCTTCAAGCGTTCGTTATAGGTAGTTGTTACAAACCTTAACAACCTTGCAGCAAGTACAGCTCCACATAACTCAAGCCACGGAATCGTGGTTTGCTTGAGAGGGGCCACCTTTGACTTGCCGGTTATAAGCTGGCAGTGGATTTCCGATGTAGTTTCAACTCGAAGGTAAATGGCTGCAGAGTACCCCTTTTCTGAACTATCGTAAAACGCATGGAGCTGCATCGAAATCATGTTATCGCAGGTGAGACGTCGGGGAATATGAATATGTTCAATCAAGTGTAACTCAGACTGATACCGTGACCAAGATGTCTCTATATCAGCTGGTATTGGATCGTCCCACAAGACGCCTGACGTCCATAAGCGTTGCATTAGGTATTTTGTCCAGAAGGTGATAGGAGACATTAAACCTAGTGGGTCAAAAACCATAGCAATATCTGAGAGCACTGTACGTTTAGTTGGGTTAACTTTCGACGGGTGCACTCTAAACGAGAACATATCAGCTAATGGATCCCACTTCAAACCAACGACTTTTAGGTCTGAGTGTTCACTACTATCAAAAAGAACAGATGGAGACATGGCACGGGCATCTTCAGCAACAGTCTCTAGAAGTTGGTAATTGTTACTGGCCTATTTCCGCAGTTGAAATTGCACCGTCGCACTCAAGTTGATTAGTTGAGATTGACATTCAAGAGCAACTTCTGTTATTCTGCTTACTCAGCTTCTGAGTTCGCTCTTGTAAGAATGTCATCAACAAAGGTATCGTTCAACAGGACCGAAACAGCTATCGGCCAATTTGCCCCATCGACATTGGCCAATTCACGGACGGTGCGGAGCGCTTGGAAGGGGGTAGCTGATGTTCCGTACGTCACAGTACACAGACGGTATTCGGCAATGGGAGAGGTAGACGAAAATCTCCACAAGATCCGCAATAGTAGTCTCTGTCTTCAGGTCTAACGAGGATCTGGCGATACATTTGCTTTATGTCATCCATGAATAGGTATTTCCACAGGCGAGCACGAAGTAGCACACGATGTATGTCAGGTTGGAGTTTGGGGCCCGTATACATACTTTCATTAAGTGATATACCGGCTGAAGTCGTGGCAGATGCGTTGAAGACCACCCTCAGTTTGGTAGTAAGGCTGTCTAGTTTGATAACACAATGGTGCGGAATATAATAATGATACGGATTTTCTTGCTCCGCTGGTGGAATTAGTTCCATATGACCAGCTGTCAAGTAGTCGCGCATAAATTCAGCGTACTGAGTCTGTAGTGTTTTGTTACAATTTAGTCTGAATTCAAGGGCCTTGAATCTCTGAAAAGTCAACGTCCTCGAATCGCCAAGCAACGGCAATGGTTTAAGAAAAGGAAGCGAGACGACAAATCGTCCGGAACTTAAACGGGTGGTCGTTGATTGGTATATTTGTTCTGCGGCAATGTCAGCGGAGCTCAAGTGGCAGGTGATAGGCAGTTCTTCAAGCTCACAGAATTGTTTTAAAAGTTAATCAAGGGGTTCGGAGATAGTGAGACACATTATAGTAATAGAAGAACGGTCACATGAATCCATAGGTCCCAAGAGAACCCAACCGAATATAATGTTCATAGCGATGGGTTCACCAACCAAACCACTTAGCATACCATCTAGGTAAATCGAAGGTAACATATCGGCTCCCAATAACAAATCGATCGCACCAGGGATGTTGTATGATGGATATGCTAAGGGTAGATTCTGAATATGGGCCCTCTGCCCAGTTCTTAACGGTGATTGAGGAGTTGGCCCAGTGATTTTTGAAATGATTGAGACGTCAATAGAGACTGATGGTGACTGTAAGTCACAGGGAACAATATTTATACTGCATTTCCCACGAACACACGTCGAAGCTGTACTAGCGAACGTAGAAACACTGACAGGTGAATGATACTGACGAAGCATCAAAGCACAATACGCTTTCTCAGTGATGAAGCTTGCTTGTGACCCGCAAACCAACAAGGCTCCCAAGACATGACGTCGCCCATCAGCAGCATATACATCAACAAGGGCTGTGGACAACAACACGACACTCTGCGGTTGACCTAGAACAAGACATGACGCAGTATGTGGGACACCACCTGAAGCCACAGAATCTGAAGACGTAGTGGAGCCACCAGTTGGTGTCATGGACCCTGAAGAACGTGACGGAGCAGTCGTTGAGTCAAAATGTAATAACGAGTGATGACTTCGTTTACACGACTGACATTTATACTTTGAGGTGCAACTCATTGACGAGTAACCGGACCCGAGCCAATTTATACACAATCGATGAGACTTTGCGATAAGAAAGCGTTCATTTGGAGGCTTCTCGGTAAATATTTTACATGATCTTATTGAATGAGGTGCATTACAGAGTGGACACGGCTTTACTGGTGAGTTACTAGAGGTAGTTAATAGAACGGTGGAAGATGAACGAGGTTTGAAACTTGATTGTTTAACTTCAGGGGTTTGGATACACTATCTGGCAAGGCTGGGCAAGTTAATGATTTTTTTTAACTCAGTTAAGTTAATATGCACCAATAACAAAAAGTTAAAAGTTTAAAGTTAATTTAACTATATGTTAACTCAGTTAAGTTAAAAGTTAATACACACATTTTGTTAACTTTTTATTCAGTTAAAAAAAAGTTAATTTGTTTATACAACGCTAACATACTTAATTTTTTCTAACCTAAAACTAAATTATAGACTATAGTGTTTATATTTTATACAGTGTTTCCATATTAGTTAAATTCGAATCATATACATTTTTTACTTTAAACAATTCATGGTAAATATTTTTTGACACGAAAACGAAATATACTGAAGTAGTGAAATATTAAAAATTAAAACAAAATAAATTAACTTAACTTACTTCTTGAAATGAAAAATTAACTCGTTGATTTCACGTTAATTAAAAAAGAAATTTAGTAAGTTAACAGTTAAGTTAATGAAAAGCCAAAATTAACTAGTTAAGTTAAAAAGTTAATATAAAATTAACTTATTAACTTAACTTTAACTTTTTAACTCGTTAATGCCCAGCCTTGCTATCTGGACGGTCAACTGAGGTACACTTGGAATAAATTTCCGCAAACCGTAGATGTGTACACAAGAAATCGACAAACTCAGATATTTGTGGATAATGGTTATCCCCAACGAACAATTCCCACCTAGCACGTAGCTCATAATCGAGGTGTTTTTCAACGACATGCACCAGAAGCGGACTCCACTGGCGCGTCACGAAATCGAGGTTGTTCAAAGCAGCAGTGTTCTCTAAGATTGTATTGATCTGAGTTTGGATAGAGGTTCCATCATTTGCCTTAACATATTCTGTTTAGTAAGCAGAGCATCAAGGTGAATACGGACAAGATCACGCTTGTTGCCATAACGGCAACGCAAGATATTCCGCTAGCATAGTTTGTAGCTGTTAACGCAAGATGGTACACTAGTGATTAGGCTTCACCCTTTAAAGACATTTTCAGAAATTCAAACCGTTTAACGTCTGGCAGTTCGGGAGCGTGTGACAGGATAGAGTTAAACAAATCATAAAAACTCTGCCATTCGGTAATCACACCAGAGAATATAGGAAATGAACGCTTAGGTAGCTGAAACGCTGATAACTTCTGTACACTACTGGTTTGAATAGGGACGTCAAACACATGGCTTTTTACTTAAAAAAATAGATTTATATTATAACCTTACATTATTAACTATTGTACTACAGTTTTAATTATATTTGTACACTTATAATTTTACATGGATACATTTTACTTATATTTTTTAATACTGAAATATATTACTTAAATTTTTTCACAATTTTAGTGAATTCTACATTTATATAACGAATACTATGAATAAAAATATGAAAATAATTTTTGGAGGATAATGATTATCACCTTCATATTGTGTCCTCTAAATTATTCGCAAAAATATTATACATATTATATTTTTATTCAGGCCGAGTTTACACGTCAATCATTTTTACCTGTAAAAACCCCGGGCCCAGTTTACACCTAAATTATTTTTACCTGAAAAAAACAGGGGCCGAGTTTACAATAGACCTTTTGAACATTTTTTTTTCCTCGGGCCGAGTTTACAATCGCCCCCAACACTGTATATAAAAGGGCGTTGGCCGCAACAACATGATATCACGAAAACCAAAACAATAACAATGATATCGCGAGGCCAACGAACGAGCAATAAATGTCACACCAGAGACAAAACAGAGAGCATACATTTAATAACAATTACAATCATAAGAATTAATCGATCTTAAAAATGAAATAAATGGCTATCTTTAAAAATTCATACTGCAATAATGAAAAAACAGATAATTTTAGTCTCATTCAGGAAAATGTATCTAAAAAGTATTCCCAAATTTTTATAGGATGGTTCAAGTTGCCAATATATTGACAATTTCTTCTGAAACATCCGAGCGTGCATATTCTACCATGAGGCGAATTAATACGTATTTAAGATCTACAATGGAGCAAGATAGATTTAGTAATTTATCGATATTGAATATTGAAAAATATGTAGAACTTGATCCTGAGATCATTTTGGACAATTCACAGTTATCACAAAGAAAATGAATCTATATACATGTAAATAACTATTTTACTATGC
>NC_042495.1:61545557-61554404 GCF_005508785.2 Acyrthosiphon pisum
ATTAAAAAGTTAATAAACTGACAAAAAAGTACCAAAAAAGCATTTATTTATGAATATCATAAGAAAATGCAAAAAAAGCAAAATCAAAATTTCATATTTCCCCCCCTAAGATTTTGTGCTAGTTGCACCATTGCATGCGGGTGTGGCGTCCTCTTAAAACAAAGTTGAAGGAGCTCAATAAAACAAACAAAGTTAATTTAAAGCACTTGGGAATTTTATTGTTGGGCGTAGAGAAAGCACTACCTGGCGTAAAACTCCATCAAAATAAAAATTAACACTAAAATATATAAATGATTTCGACGAAAGCTAAAGTAGCCCCGTAATTAACAATAGTTTATACCTATTCGTATGGTATACACTAAACAGAGATTATACTGTATTAGATATTTAAATATATACATAACCCTCACAGATTCTGTGGATCCAACGGACAATCACACAAAAAAAAAAAACCAGAATGGTTTACCCGGCGTAGGTACCATTCGGCAATTATGATATACACGTATAAGTAAAACATAATGCCACGGCCAAGGTGTACAAGACATAAATATAATTTATAGTACATTACGACGTTTATCCCACATAATCTTGTTCGTCCGCGAAACCCACCGTGGGAGGGATTCCCTGGAGTGCTACTCCATGGTATACGATATACATATATTTGTATACAAAAAGAACAATCTCGATGCAAGGGCCAAGGATGACCACAATAATGATTGTGAATGAATGACCACTAGTTAATTAATTGTATATTTACTCCAAATGTATATTTACTCGTCGTGGAAAGCCATATAATAAGTTGAGGTGGGGGGCTTAGATTTTTCCGAGTTAACGCGCACACACACCGCGTGGTGAAAACATAACACCGGACTGGTCGATGAAGGCGTCAGTGCGGGGTGCCGGTAATTAAAATAATTGTCGATGTTCATGATGTTGCATTACACAACTATTTCACATTTAAATTTAAAACATACATTTTCAATGTACAAATATTTATAAGTAATTACAGCATAACAATTTTAAAATAATATTACTCTAGTTGATCTAAGTAGTATAATAAATGCAAGCCATCATTCAATCAAAATAATACACTATTTAATATATTTAATTTATTATAGCTCTGTTTCTGTCGTATTTGATATTATTGTTCTATTGCAGTCATAACGTTCCATGCACCATGTGGTCTAATTATCAGGTGCCGAGAAATGAATATGAATGTCACCATTGACATCAGCATACGGCATAACATGTGTTTTTCCTTTTTTGATAGCAACAAACATTGATAATATACTATTCAGTAACCTAAAAAATATATATATATATATATATTATGTTTAGCTGATGATTAATGTAATTTACTTATTTATTTATTTATTAATTAATTATTCAATTAAGTACATAATAATATATTAATGGTTATTAGCGTACAATTATGTGCAGATTATTATTTTTATTTTTTTAAACAATATTTAATTTGTTTTATATTTTGCTAAATTATATTACCTAGTAATTCTTTTAAATGTATTATTTAATAATATAACCGAGTATATTAGGTTGCAATTATTTGATTAGAGATCAGCCACAGTGATTCTAAAAAAAACGATGATTTTTATATTTCTACTGAAGTACTTACAAAGAAAATTATTTTCTTTATAAGGTTTATGTTATAATTAAATCTTGAAGTAACAAAATGGCTGGTAAATTTATTAATCTGAGTTGGAGCCTTACCTATTGATCCAGTCAGGCATTATACCTGCCTTCCCAACTGCAGCCATTTGACATGCTATTCTATCCACGCACTTTTTCGAATCTAAAAACTTTTGAAATATATTCAAGGCAGTATCGATTAGAGACTCTGAATCATGCTTATTATGAAAACTTAAATCATTGGATCTAAAAGTACTAGATCGACCAGCTAGTATATTTTTTGGAATATTTGGAAATTGATCACTTGTAAAACTCTTTGTCAAACCTGGTCGAGCTGGTATACCTGGAAGATTTGATAGTAAACTACTCAGTAGATTTGATAAAGATGATGTAGGAGCTGGAGACATCATATTGAGTGACTGCCCCGGAAGCAAATACATTGCACTCATAATAATTGGAAAAATAAGTGTCATAAGTATTAAAAATAATGGTAATATCAACATTGGTAAAGACAGAGTTTTAAAGAGTTTCGATAATTTTAAAAATAAAAGAAATTTGACGAATATTGCTACCAAAAATAATTTTAACTTGAACAGAAGTAAGAACAAGATCTTTAGAATTCCAAATAATTTCAGTTTGATCAATCCGGCTTTAACGAGTGTCAATAAGCCGATAGTATGCCAATCGAACTTTTCCTTTTTTGAAATTGATATTTTTGTTTGAGGACCCAGGACTTGATTACCTAGAGGTGGTCTCAGAAATGGTCGATAATGCATAGTCGATGGGCTCTCCGCAATTAGTCCATAGTAAGCCCTATTATCAATTGAATAATGTGGTCTTAACCCGATCCCGCCATTCAGATCACTATCAGTATGTTTGAATGCATCATTGTGGTGCATACTATAAGTCAAGTCATACGGAACGTGATGACCGGTCCATTCGTCGTACTTCGTGTTCTGGTGACTGTGGTAATTTGATCGACTGTTGAAAAATTCAACGAAAAATTAAAACATAAGTTTACTATGTACAATATCAAACACTGCGTCGTATAACGGAAAATCATACGTAAGTACCATTACTTGCCAAGGCTGGGAAGTTAATTATTTTTTTTTACTTAGTTAAGTTAAGTTAATATGCATCAATAACAAAAAGTTCATTTAACTATAGGGTAACTCAGTTAAGTTAAAAGTTAATACACACTTTTGTTAACTTTTTATTAAGTTAAAAAAAAAGTTAATTTGTTTATACAATGCTAGCGCACTTAATTTTTTTCTAACTCAAAACTAAATTATAGACTATATAAGTGTTTGTACTTAATACAGTGTTTTCATATAAGTTAGATTAGAATGATATTATACATTTTTAACTTTAAACAATTCCCGGTAAATATTTTTGACATGAAAACAAAATAGACTGAAATAGTGAAATATAATTAAATTAAAAACAAAACAAATTAACTTAACTTACTTCTTAAAATGAAAAATTAATTCGTTAATTTCACGACGATTAAAAAAGAAATTTAGTAAGTTAACAGTTAAGTTATTAAAAAGCCAAAAGTAACTAGGTAGTTGGGTTCAAAAGTTTAAATTAAATTAACTTTTTAACTTATTAGTTAAGTTAAAACGTTAAAATAAAATTAACTTTTAAACTTAACTTTAATTTTTTAACTCGTTAATTCCCAGCTTTGTTACTTGCAATATATAAATAAAATAATATTAACCTGTTGATTTCCCACAACTCTGCGGTCCGGTCGGCTACGTGTTCTCGATCGCGTTCGGCCGGGTAAGAATTTGTTTTGTCAGTCAACCTACCCTGTCCTACCGACGGCCAAACTAGGTTCCCGGATTCACCGGACCAGGAGTGTTTGGCCGAACGGAAGTTTGTCACTCGTTGGTCGTCGGCCGAGTCCGACATGAACTCGGTTGGTGCAATTCGCGGTTGGCTACGACCGACAGACGTATCCGACACATCTAGATAGATGACGGTTGCAGTCGATTTTTCAGATAGGTCGTTTCTATCATTGCCGAAGTGACGATGAGTAACCGCCGATTCCGGAATCTCTGCCACTGACCGATCGGAAGTATAATGTGCGCACAAGAACGCAACGACCATCATAGTAACAATAATGATCGTCAATATCATCATGATGCATTTAACACCTGCGGATCGTGATCGATTTTCGGTCCCGTTAGTAGTGCAAAGTAGGTACCTGTAATTAAACAATACTGCTTATCAGATACACAGTAACATTATTTAAAACTATTAAACCACATAGACTTAAACTTATAGGAGCTTATTTGTTTTAAAAACAACATTTTAAATATTTGAGTAGTTAAAAATGAGTGATTTTTTTGTGCATTTTAAATAATTATTGTTATAAATTCCATAACTAATAAATTTACTATACAATCTCATATTATGTTGATTTCTATATTACCTACATCAGAATTATTAAAATTAAATTGGGTAAATCAATAATTATTAATTAAACATGTTTACTCACATAATTGTTTATTAGTATTTTATCCAGGTTCTGTCATAGTGTTCCTTGATGTTAGACGAGTTGATACAAACATTAAAAATACATATATAACATTTATCTTGACAAAATGAAATAATATAAGTACATTAGTTATTTGGATTATTATACCTAGTACCTACAACTAACTATTACTGTTTCATTTATTAATATAAAATATGTTTGTACCAACCTTAAATAATTTCCCACCTAAATATTATTTTAGCCATAACTAACAAGCTATAATTTTGCAACGTTACAAAATATGTTTCAATATATTATAGATAATTGTATTATTAATACCTAATAAATTATTTGTAACGGCATATGTACTCACAACAAACAAAATATATAGAAAATACCCGTTATATCTACAGTTAGTAGATAATATATAAATATTATAATATTATTAGTTTCAAATTAAAAAAAAAAAAACATTTTTATATAAAACTAAAATGACCGAAACCGAAGTAAGTACGAACTACTTCTACGTTTATAATTTATTAGTTATTACTTATTACTCAACATATGTCGTTTTCACTTGAGTAATTATTAATATTCACTTGAATAAACGTTTCCATACTATGACAAAGATATTGTTGTGTCTTTGCTTTTTTGAAGAATTAAAATATTTTAATGTATACCTAAAGACCTAAGTATATAGTATACCTATTTAATATGCTGTACACAAATACATTAAATTTATCTTCCACATCTATTATACATAATGTACAGGTTCAATTGGGTGATACACCGAGCATGATGTACCACTAATTACTATTTACTAAGTTCTAAGGATAATTTATAGTTCTTAATAACAGTTTAGAATATTTAAACATAAAGGATAAAATACATAGGTAGGTATTATAGGTATAATATGAAATATAGTAAAACCTATCTGACTTATAATTATGTGAAGACAGTTTTTAAAATTACAAAGTTTAAATAAATAATAACTTTAAAATTATCATTAGCTCTCATATAATCCAAACCAATTATCACAGACTATTATTCTGAACATACAATGATTAATGACTCAAAACTACAAGCTTAAATTTTAATTTTGATACATAAATAGTTCAGAAAAAAAATCTGCTTTACAATTTGCAGTAAAAAAAATATCATCATTTTTTATCGTCACAGTTTTCGAAAATGTATGGCACATACCTAATATATACTTATTACTAATTCCAAAAATCAGAATTTGAATAAATTCCTTATTAAAGGGTAAAATATAGATGAATATGCTTGGTAGATCATCCAGTATTAAACATACCTTCCTATATATTTTACATTTTTCTTATTTTTATTTTATATCATTTTTAATATATTATTATTATCATAGAAATATTGAGTGTGAATTAAAATCCGTTCGGTCGTGTTGTATTTTGTTGTAATTTAATTTACACAATTCATTCGGTAGATGTGGCTATAATATACTACAATGAATTATTAAAGTAAAATGTAATGTGGCCTATAATAATATTATAATATTATACATGCATAATTCATAGTGAATACGTCATATAACACATAATCAAACATGATAATATTACATTTTGACTATAAGATTTTGAGTATAATATGGTGAATAGCCAATTTTTGAATTGATCAATATATTATATCTACGGTGTCTTGTAAACTATTTATCACTTTTTTTTTTTTTTACTATGAAAATGTTATTGCTTTTTTTTTCAGCAGGTACCAAATTTGTTTTCCATCACATGTCTGACAACATAAATTATTAATTTAATTTTTAGTAATATAATATTATTATCATAGTAAGTGGCATTAATTACACAAATATATAATATAATAATACCTATAGATATACAATTATTTAATGATGTGTATTCACATCATAGCTACCGTATAAAATTCAATTTAATGAATATAAAATTAATTCTAGAATACAATAAAATATATATAAATGTACAAAATATTACCTATCCTATATAGTTAGCGCAGACCTTTTTCTTTTATTGTTATTTTTCACCATTTTTTTTTTTTTTTTTTTGTAGCTACGATTATAAAGATTATCAAGTACTTTATAATCGTTTAATATGTTCTTAACTAATATCACTGGTCGACATATCAAAATCAAACCATCAAGTATATTTTTTTTTCAGATCCAACCACCATGATTATTAATGTAATAAGATTTTTCTAGATTTAGTTTTGAATGAAAAATGTGGATAGGTCAAAGTTTATATGTTTTATAACTAGGAAATATTATATATTTTATCGTTACTTAAAAATTCCATGACTATCTTTGAAGTAATTATCTTGTCAAAGAACTTTTATTTGTTGCGTGATCATTATACTTTTACCCTAAATCTTTTTAACGTAAAATAAAGAAGAAATAATCCTAGAGCTACTACAGTCACTTTGTGTAAATGAAACCAATTTTTTAATGGAGATGAATGATACAGCATTTGTGCAATAACAACTTTACTTTTTTTGCCAAAATCTTAATGGTATTTCCTCAAATAACAGTTATATGGCAAAAGTAATGGATGCTACAATAATACCTATAGATAGGTACCTACAATAAAAATACAGCAAAGTTGTAAAAAAAATTAGGTAATCGCTCTGCTATTTGGTGGACAGTAGGTTCTAGTCAACCGATAGGTATTACCTTGGGTAATATTTGACGTTATTTAGATGTTTTTCGCAAATAGGTACACAATGTTTGTTACAAACTCTGAAAGAATTATAATAATATTATCAAGAAATTACATATATCACGAACACACCTTTCTTCGCCTTATGTGTTATACTTGAATTCAATTCTAAACGGTTACCTACCCCAAAGCACCAACTAGATCAAATTTTCTACCAGAAACCAACCTCTAAGTTGAAAACCAAATCAATTTTACTCCTGTAAAAGATGAGAATAATAGGAACAAAAATTGTTTTTTAAAAAACATTGTAAAAATCAAGTACATTCAACTCTCCACTCAGAATCTATAATAGTTTTACTTATAAACTAATAACGTTATAAAATATAAATTATGATATTATTTTAATGTTTCTTAAAATGTATTTAGGTACCATCAATAAACATACCTACCTAAATATCCTTTTTATAACTGATTATATCTAAAACGTAATTTGGCATGGATTTTTGTAAATCAAGATACCAACAATTTCAATGTACATTAATTAAGCATTTATTGAGTACATAATAATACCATTGTGTACTATAATGAGCATATATATTATAATTTAAGTACATAATTCTTCAATATAATTACAAATTAAATCTAATAGGAATAAACATTTTTCGCGGGAAAACATTTTGGGTTAAATTAAAGTATGTACAAGACATCATTGTTTAAAATCTACTCTTAGAATTTACGTATTTTAACAAACTGTTAAATAAACCAAACGAAAAGAATACATCAAATACTAATGATGATGGATTATTATTGTAATTATTTTACTGCATCTATCACATTTGTTGCCGTCTTAGTAGTGTTGGTAATATTGCAGTCGTATCGATCTGAACACCATGTTGCCCAATTTTCAGGATTATCCGACTTGTTATAAATCACATTATTTACATCAGAATACGCTTTGAGATAAGATTGTAGTTTTTCATTTGGAATAACCTTTGATACTCGATAAAGCATCCTAAAAAAAAAGTGTATGTCAATTGTGCAATAAAAAATAAAAATAATTATAAATAAATAATAATTAGCAATAATAGTATAAGGTATAATAACTTTAATCTATATATATAAAAATGAATGTTTGTGTGTCAGTGTGTGTGTCCATGTTACCATGGCAACCATTTATATATTATTATTTTGAGATTTTCGTCGGTGTGTATCTCCGTATTACCATAGGAACCAAAATTGTATTTTATTTTGAAATTTCCGATAGAAATGTTTTGTATTTGAATGGTTGCAATGGTGATATGTAAAACATATTATTCATATAGAGTTGGCAATTTTTATGGGCAACGAAGTGAACGGGTTCAGATATTTTTATACACATAGATAGATTATACCTCTGAGCAGAAGATAGGCTAATTTAAAAGGGAGAGGACCAACCCCGGGACTCGGGAGGTGCTCAAACAGGGATTTTGATATTTCTACGGACATTTTTGTTTATAAATGGTTGCCATGGGTTTTGAAGCTATTATAATAATAATTATTGGTTGCCGGGAAACGAAGTGCACGGGATCAGCTAGTTTATAATAATTTATAATCTTATATCATGCTATGTATATAAAAATTTACAATTCATTGTAACCCGAGCAAAATGGATTTTATGTCAACGAGATAATTAAATCATACGTAAATAAAAGAAAAATTGTATTACTAAAAAATGACTATAATAATATGAATTCATATGGTAATAAATAATAATGTATAAAAAAAGCCACTGTATAGTATACAGTTGCCAGACCTGATAGTTTTATGAGGAGTAGTAGGTATAGTATGCTATGGTCAATATGCTATGGTCAATAAGCTACTTGAAATAACTTGAAATAATTTTTTAATTTTTTTTTGGTGGAGAGGGAGAGGTGGTAAGGTAAGATAATATTATAAATATTTTTTGCCAATTATTGTGTTTAAAAATATGACGGGGGAGGAAAAGACACCTTACTAGCTGTTAGATTGTAGGCAGAGCTTTATTACACACTTGAACATTTTAGTTTATTATAGTCCGCG
>NC_042495.1:61555289-61560733 GCF_005508785.2 Acyrthosiphon pisum
TTTTTTTCTTTGCGCGGACTATAGTGGCGTTATTTCCATACAGGAAATGACAGAAACAATATTGAGAATATAGAAAAATATTACCCCATTAAGAAAAAAATAGGAAACCTATGACTCCAAACCATTTTCTAGCATTTATTCTGTTCAAAACACAAGTTTCTAGACGATTGGACAGGTATAGTTATAATCAGGGTTAACTTATAATATTCAACAAACATAAATGTTCCCGTTGGGTAAGACATTGGCTATTGAACACATCGTTTGAATTTCTAGGAAATTGTTTAAATTATTTCAATAGGTATATTATGTATAATATATTATTTAGGTGTCCATGTAGGTAATAGAGTAACCAATGATAACGACAATTAATGTCCCAAAAAATACATATTCATATCATACAAAATTACCACAGAACCAATACAATATAATATAGTGTCATGATATTTTGTGTCACGCATTACCAATTAATCCAAACTGGAAGTATGCCGGCCTTTTCCACAACAGCCATCCGACATGCTATTCTTTCCACACACTTTTCCGAGTCCAACACCTTCTGGAATACGGTCAGGGCTGGGTCGAAGAGCTCCAACATCTCCAACCGGCGCTTATCGTGCACCGGCGAGTCTTCGGGTTTATTCAGCGACGCCGGCAGACCTCCGTTTTTTCCTACCGCCGTGCCTGGAAGCGCTGTGGGATCCGTGAATAGTTTGGTGGCCGCGGTAGCCGCCGCTGGTACGTACATCGGTTCTGTTAGAAATTCGATTATGCGTCTCGGGATGGACAGGATACCGCCAACAAGCATCGGGGCCGAAAACAGTGACATGATTAACGGCAGTAGCGTTATCAGGACGAGCGGTATCATGAGTAACTTGAACAGCTTCATCAGCTTGGCGATCAACAGGAACTTGAAAAACATGGCGATCAGGAACATCTTGAGCTTGAACACCAGCAGAAACAGAATCTTGAGGAACCCGAACGCCTTGAGCTTGGCCAGCCCGAGCTTGACCAGCGCCAGTATGCCGACTTTGTGCCAGTCAATTTTGTCGTATATCATCTGCACCTGTTGGTGCAAGTTGCTTTGCATGTTGTACTGTCCCGCAGGGCGGTGGCTGTTCGCGTACGCCGGCGGCATGTTGCTGTTGTACGTCACGTGATGCTTGTAACCGGGCGCCACCATGTGGCCGACCGGATATGGATACGGCGCCGCCATGCCGTACGGTGGCCGGCCCATGGTCGGCACCACGCCCGCACCGTAACCTCCTGACTGGCCGGCCGGGCTCCATCCGGTGCCGTCGTTGGGGTTACCGATCGGTCTGTTGTTGTAGCCCACGTCGTACGAATCGTGGTAGCCGGTCGAGCCGTCTTCTTCGGCCACTGATATGTCCGTGTCGACGGCCGAGTAATCGCTGTGGCCCATTTGTCTGTAATAATAATAGGCGTGTGTAGCATTAACGTGATGGACGATTACGTATTGGTTCCCAATAATTATCGAATTGGTTCCAAAGAGTTTTAATAATGATAATACAACTACGTTCAATTAACTTTTCAAATTACTATGATAATAATATATTCAACTAAAAATTTCTTTCCCATTTTACACAGAATTAGGACTGTCTGGAATACCCATATGGCCATATTATATTATGTATGGTTAAGAGTGTTGCCATAGTCAATTTATAAACATTATAATACAGGCTATTAGGTACCTACGTATGTGTCATGTGTCAATTCTAATAATAATATCAATAATATGGTATCATAATAAGTTAGTTGATTACAAACAAATATATATTTAAAAAATAGTAATTTGACATGCATTTACAACATATTTTTGACGAATTGTAACTTATAAGCTTAAAATTTGACATTCATTAAAAAGTGAATATTTTTACCAATATACACTTTTCGTTTTCAGTAATCTATTAGATATATAATATTATATTTATAAACTCTTTCTCAGGCATTGTAAACCTAATAAAATATCATAAAAATACCAATTTGTACATAATATGGGAACCAATTTGAACAGTTGTATATTTAATGATAGGTGATTTTTATCGGGAACTAATTTGTACACAATAAAGTCTTTATTTAACCAGGGAACCAATTTCGTATACCTAACGTGATCAAACGAAATCGTAATCTTAATGTATCCCTGCCATAACAGAACAGGATATAATATTATCATTCCGGAAAACTATGCCATTCGGGGAAGCCCTCGCCGAGTCCCTGTTGTCTATTATCGATGCCTATTCTTCTTTGGAATCGGACAAACGCTAGTGATCTGCAGGGTATGTTTACAGGCTTCCCCGGCGGCAGTCAGGATGATTTAACACGTCCTGTCCAAGGGTAGGCTTTAATATATTTGTATAGCTACTATTATGTGAATACTTTAATTCGGTATATATTTATGATTCTATACCTACGGGTGCTGCGTGTAATTTATTATACCGATATTTCTGATAGTATAATGTTATTATATTTTATAAAATAAATCCACTCTCTTAAGGTGAGAGTGAAAAAGTGGTTTTTGTAATTTAAGTTTGTATTCATCATGTTTAATATGAATAAATACCTGATTAATTATAAAAGTATCTAATAACATCTCAATAAATTTAACACAAAAAATAATATGTATACCTAGCTATTTTTGATCAATCATGTTCATAAATTAAAAAATAATATTATAACTAAAATGAATAACTTTTGTTTGGGACTGTCCATTAAAATGTTGTACCTATTTTATAAACAAAAAAAATCTTATCTTATAATATTATGTGAAAAAAGATGTGATGAAATGGGCGTTGAGGCGTTTTAGTATTACAAGTTATACCTAAGTAACACTCAAAGTAGATTTCGTACCTATTGTTCAAATGATACACATCGGCGTCGACGACAATATCGGCCTCGTTATCTTCATTGTTTTCGTCCACGACGGGAACGCCGTTACTGCCTCGATGGTTGGACGGGTGCGGTAGTTGTCCTATCAACTTTCCCCGGACTACTATTGGCGACGCTCTTCTGCCAGACACCAAAGGTGCGAGTAACGTGATGCGATTTTCGCCGATTGACCCGGTGGTCATAGACCTACTGGTGGCCAGCTGCAAAGGTTCAGCAGTAATAGTAGTAGAAGTAGTAGCTGTTTGGTTTTCGTTCTTCAATTTCTGTTCTCGGTTCGGTTCCGGGGTTACGACCTGGACGACTGTCTGAACTTCCTGCCGTCCGTCAACCGGGCCGTCTACCACTTTCGGCGTAACGGTGTTGGAAGTCACAGTCACCGACGAAAGTTTCCCTCGGTCCCGGGGATCTGATTTATCACCGGTCTTGTTGTGAACGTTTCCAGGGGTCTTGGACATCGCTTGACCGGAACGGATGCACAGGAGAGTCACGACGGAAGTCACCACGACGATCGCCAATATCTTCACGACGTTCATGGTTGTCAGCACGGGTCGGTCCTCGTCTTCGCCGTTCGGTTTCAAGCCTGTGAAACAACAACACTCTTTGGAATGAGAACTATTCATGAGACCATAAAAAATAATATTATATTATTATTATGTTTGTGCTACACCGTTAATATTCGATGCCACCGATCTGCGAACAAAAACAACACACGTTTCACAGTATACAGATAGGTAAGTACTAATAGTAGTAAGTATAAGTAAATGCAATGTATACAGTATACATATATAATATAGACATATATCGGTGAGGCGCGTCCGTCGCGCGGAAAGTGAAACCTGTTGCACTTTTCAACAGTTATTATTCGACGACGTAAATAATTATAAGGCCGAAGTACAGCCGAATCATTATTAATAGAAACAATAATAATAATATTATATTATCACAACCAAATGCCGTCTTATGATATACCTATAGGATGTACAATAATACTGCAACGGAGGTTTTTGATGCGATTTCATGAGCGCTGCTGACACAGTCCGTAGAGTTCGAAATTCGTGTGACTATTGTTATCGCGTATACACAACAATATAACAGTTTAATAATTAATCATCGTATGATATTAACGAATTTTTAACACGTTCCGCCGTATGATTACGTTTTACGGCGTCAACACACGATCCTAGAAACGTTTGTTTTCTAATAACAATGCTGCTGATAGAAAAATAGCTAAAATGCACTTTTCCAAAACTGGGATTTCATGATTTTATTCATAATTATTAAAACGTGCGGGGTACCTGTTAAAATCGCGAAAAATAAACAGCAAAGATAAAAATGGCGTAATGTGTTAACAGTGAAAATAATTAAATATAGCGAAAAATAGGACATTTTTCTCATAGATAAGATAATATAATATAAGTAATAACAATAATATATTATTTACTGCAAGAAAATAACATGTGTGCCTACAACCAACGCCTCGATTGAACAATCACAATTTCAAGTAATTTTGTATTTTCTGGCCTCGAATAGCTATTAACAATACAAGCGGTTGTTGAGCTATTACTGAACCCGTAGTCATCCATTGTCTAAGCCTTAGCTGATTCGTGAGATCAGTGAGTCATGGTAAACTCTCCCGATTTTTAAAACAATTTAACCTGGGTCAACATTATGTTATCCATGAAGGAATTGCGCAAACTCTCCCAGGTCAACATTATGTTTACATGAAGAAATTATTATTATTTTTGTTACCTTCTATAATTTATGTAACACACTTGACACACTATTTATACACTATTTATATACACTTGACTTATTTAAATTCGTATATTCATATTATCATAAAAATGTTGAAAATGCATGTTACATTTAACTATTGTCTATTAGTATAACGGATATAAATATAGCTCACAGCTAAATAAATTGATTTATTTTATATTATTATTATTTACTATAAATTATATAGGTACTTGACTATTTTAAATTGTGTACCTATATTCATATTATATTCTATTTAATGATACAATTAAAATGTACAAACGATGGAATTGCAGACTCAGGAGAGCTTACATGAGCATACAGGTAGTACTGAAGTAGACCCGGGAGAGTAACGTCGGGACAATTTATCATCACCCATAATCCGTGTTGTACACTTGTACATATTATATCATATCTAAGTCGTTACCTATATTATACGTTATATAATTATCGTATGTTAAATTTTTTTAATTATTATGGAATTCATTCAGTCAAAAGAACAAAAATTTAAATTTAAATACTGTAGTGTCATTTTTATTATTGACTATGAAAATAGGGACATACTAGAAAACAAAAGGCATATTATTATCTATTTATCTATTTATCAAATTGAAATATTGTGTTAATTTTCGTATGTATATAGTATGTCCCAGAAGTCCCGTATCACCCTTAGTATCTCCGTGGAAATTCAATATATTTAAATGCAATTTTTTTACAGCAATAATTATGGAAATTCTGATTGAATAACATAATATTAGATTTTTTTTTCAAAAATTCTAAAAATTATC
>NC_042495.1:61560864-61612435 GCF_005508785.2 Acyrthosiphon pisum
TTTTTGAACTGTTTTAAAAAACATGATCAACAAAATGGCTATCTTGGAAATTTAATAAATTTATTTTCCTAAAAAAAAATTTTTGATAATTTTTGAATTTTTGAAAAAAAAAATCGAATATTATGTTATTCAATCAGAATTTCCATACTTATTACTGTAAAAAAATTGCATTTCAATATATTGATTTTCCACGGAGATACTAAGGGTGATACGGGACTTCTGGGAACTTACTGTACATTGTACGTTTATTATATTTATAATTTAATACAAAATTGGGACAAACTAGAAAACATAAGGGATATAATAATATTGTCTATAATTTATTGTACGTACGTACTACCTTTTTTTATTATATTTGTCCATAATGTATATTAATTTATAAACTTATTATTTTATTATTATATTTGATGAAAAGTATTGAAATATTTATTTTTGAATAGTTTTAAAAGTTGTAAAACGTATTTAGAATTTTTTATGGAGGTGTTCCAGTTAATTTTCCAAGCACATTTAAGTGGTAGACTCCGCTAAATAGATTTATGGAGCCAATGATGGGGATCCGGACCCTATGAAACCCCCTCCCCGTAAATACGCCACTGGCTTATATTAGTTATCGTTTTGTTCTGAAACTTATATGATTAGACATTTTTAATTATTAACCTATACAATCTGAATTAATATTTAACTTTTTATAGCTTCAAATTAAAATTATTGAATATTGAATTTTTACAACTTTTAATTATAGTACATATTTAATTTATAATAATGATATTAAAGGTTTGTATTATTACTTACCCTCCCGTGTTCTATCCAGAATAGACACACTTCAATGTTCAATAACCCTGCAGTGTTGTAACCCAGCAGTGAACATGTTAAACATTATCAGTGGTTACCTACATAATATATCTAAGCCCATTTATAAAACCAAAAATATATTTTTATTAAAAAATATATAAATTAATGTGATGTATATATTTTTGTTAGTATATTTCTGTGGACATAATAAATAAATAATATTATTAGTTAGCGCATAGTATATTGTACAATCCTCATGATTAGGGGGAAAAAAATATAAAATTTTCCCGAACATGACTGTCTAACAACAATAGGCACTTTCACATTATATAAGGAAAATAAAAATAACAATCATTCGATATATATATATATTTTTTTTTGTAATAATGCTTCTCTGTATTTGTAAAACTCGGTCATACACGAGGGTCGGAATCGTCCGTAACTACATATTGACTATAACGATGTTTTTTTTAGACTTTTTGCAGAAATGATCAAAATAGATCTAAACTCTAAAGAAACAATAAAAATATTGATTTTTTACGATTTCTGTAAGTACCTATGTATACTTTTTTTATTGTTATCAACTCTATAAAATACTGTTCGAAGAAAAAAATGTATTAAAAATAATCACCATTGGTTGATACTTGTTCATCTTAAAATAATTGTACTGTCTAGTGACAAATTAAATATCAAATAATAATGATTTTTTTTTTTCATTCATAGTATAACCTAAAATATTATAAATTAAAAACTTATGACCAATAACTAATAAGTAAGATCACTAAGCATGTAATTAATAGTAGTACTGAAATATTTGTAAATTCAATAATAAATTAGCATTCAATTTAGTATAGCTAATAGTTATCAACGTAAAAAACATTACAGTATATTTTAAATCATTCAAGCTCATTAAAAATGATTAATACCTTACGTTGATATCATGTTTTTATAAGAATATAATATTTCAATAAAATTTAATATTAGAGACATGAATATACGTTTAGTTTGAATAACATTAATATCATAATTATTTAAAACAATGTAATGTAATATTATTAATACTATAATAACACGTCCTTGATTTTACAAATTCGTTTTTTATAAACACGTTTAACTATGTTATGATCTCACGGAAACTAATAACGAACATTTTCAATGATGGGACTTAATTAATTTAACCGACAACCGTTGGGTTAATATTGAATGTAGGTAATACGTATTCATCATAAGATTTAGTTTTTAAAATATTTAGCTTAGATTTAACTCAAAAGTTTTATGATTTCCATAACTCTGATAGAGTGTATTGTTTATTTATAATTTAAAACACAAACATATTATTTTTATGAATAATGGCAATAATACTAACATAATATGTATATACATTCTGATTCGTTTCAAATATGTCTCATAATAAATGCCTTATAGATACAACCATTAGACAATTTACTCATTATAACTCATTGCGTTCAGATAGGCCTATTAGAACTTGTATATTTATGTTCGAGTTTAAATTTAGATAGGTACGTACATTTATACTATACATAATACATCTTATAATGGTATATAATAATATTATTGTTGGTGTATCGGTAGGTATTTTAAAATATTTTATTATAACACTTGGTTGTATGATACTTGCCACGATTGTCAATACTGTTATATGTGTTATATATTATAATAGTAAACAACGAGGGTGATTCATGTGTGTTCAGAAAAAAAAACAACAGTAACAAAAGAATTTTTACTCAAGTCTAACTGGTAAGTAGTGCTTAGTCCTTAATA
Organism: Acyrthosiphon pisum; assembly: GCF_005508785.2. NCBI lineage: Eukaryota > Metazoa > Arthropoda > Insecta > Hemiptera > Aphididae > Acyrthosiphon > Acyrthosiphon pisum. The sequence goes on from NC_042495.1 coordinate 61,563,439, forward strand.
TATTATATTGACATAACTCTGCTTTTACTTTATTACGTACATTTCCTTAGCTCTCCGCAATAAACTTATATGTAAAAACTTCAAATAAAATTTCAGTACAGTAATGCACCATTACACATTTTGTAAGTGTTTGTTTTTTAGGTTTCTATTTATTATTAAAGTATTTGTTTTAGATAGATATATCTGTGTTTGTTTGGATACTGTATACCTATTATATATTTAGTAGGTATAAAAACAAGGCCGAACTCTTTGGCATTGCTATTAAATAAATTCAACTAAATGTTCTTATTTTATCTCATTTGATTTTTACAACGATACTATTATTTGATACGAGCTAAAAATGTATAGTAAAAACGCTAAGCGTACCTACCTACAATTAAATGTTTTATACAAATTACCTAACACTGATTGTATGTGTTTTTTCGATCTGTACTTAATTATTAATCATATTATGTTAAAGAGCCACCGATTTAAAATACAATGTACTATAATGAATAATATTTGGTAATATGGCACTATATGGACATAAATACATAATTTACAAAGTGATCTAAGATTAAATCGATACAAATCGTATTAGTATTCAATGGTGAGGTTAGTACCTAGTTGTAATTAAATTAAGTTATTTTGAATCACTTTTGAACTAGTAAATAAGTTATGATTTTCAAGTATCAATATAAATTTGCTTATCAAATAGATTGCTTTGAATTAAATTTAAAATGTATTCATTAAAATATAAAATATAAAATTATATTTTCAAGTGTATGCCAATACGCACCACAGTATCGGGACTAGGAGCTACTATTATTAAAGAAAACTGTTTGAAAGAATAACATGAGAAACTGGCAATACAAACAAATTGGTTTTAGAGATCAAAAACATGAATATATTTTAAATTTGTAATCAAAAAGGACTTATAATAATTGTAAATATTTGAAATTTGTATTCCAAAGAAATGACATGTAAAAATGTAAGAAACCTATAGCATTGAATATACAATTGTTTAAATTCTATTCGACAATTCGACATGGCACATCGACACAATAATAAATCAATACAATTTACACGAATTAACTGATTACGCAATCCAATATTTCTGGAATAATAATCCTTCACAATATACATGAACATATTGGGACATGTTGTATTCTTATTTTATGCTTAAAGTTATAATGGATTATTTTTGATTACGATGTGTTTTAATCATAAAAAAATGCATACAGTGTTCTCAATTTGAGTATTCTAAAATTTTGGAAAAATTAATTTTTTGCTCATCATTGTATGTCAATAACCATCTAGGTAATATAATGTGAGTTATACATTTATTTATTTGTCGTATAAATGATTTAACGCTGGTTAATATCTCAAAATGTTTAACCTTATACGAAAAATATGAAGAAATATTTAGCTTGAGTGTACTCACCATTATAGTTTGATTATATATATTCTAGAATTGATTCAAGATATTCTTGAATGCCATGAAATCCACTTTATAATATTACTTAGTAAAAAAAAAAATTAAAACACATAAAAAATATTAAAGAAAATGACGTCTTGATAAAAATTTATAATATTAAAAATCGTTTAAAATATTTAATTGTTTATGATTTTTTTTTTCTCACGGATTGGACGTGGTGGTCGTGTGTGTAACACAAATCAACTACTGCGGTTGTAGAGTCGTTGATGTCAATTTAAAAAATAATCTACTTCTGTTTCTGCCACCGTAATACAATTACCTCCCAACGGGAGGAAGAGATGGAAGGTTTCCGAGGTTAATAAATTGGTGGTAAGGAAGTAATAGTATAAGAAATATATATATATATATATATATAGTATTACCTGACTATCAAACACTGATGAGAAAACGAAGTAGATGATGTCCTAGTATTTTGTAACTAAACACGTATCTTGGCCCACAATTATAATATGTTCATAAAACCGTTGAATATATTTAGAAGAATATTAAACCAACTTATTTTATAAATTCATCACGACAATTCCATGAATAACAGATCATTTTTGTTAAATTGCTGTACGAATTTTGTTTGTATATTTAATTAATTTTACATAAAAAGGGCAAACGTAAAATAAAAATAAAGGTTTAAGGTCAAAAATGTGATATTTTTAAAAATAATAAATTGTTGGATGTATGTAGGTATTCATCCCTTGTCCGTAAAATTATAAAAAACATTCGTTTAATATTATAAATAGTATTAAAGTGTGTACAGATATCTATTAAATATATCGATAATTTTTTTAATATTAGAATAGGTATTTTATCATATGAGCGAGGAATACAAAGTATTTTATCCTGTTTAGATACTTACATAAATATGTACGTAGGTACTATAGATATATACATTTGTCTGTTATAATATCCTAAAACAAATTTTTATTTTTATTTTCCTCTACTTTTATTATTCCAAACTTTTAGTGAATGATAATATTGTATTAAATAAAAAATGATGACTGAGCAATTATGATACTAACTTACTATACTTAGTATAAGTCGGATAATACCTATGTGGCTATGTAGGTACTAATATTATTTATGTAGGTACCTACACAAAAACACTTACCATGAGTTATGACTTATAAGCCACTTTGTACTTTAAAACCATGACATTATGTACACTACTATTACCTAAGTTTTTTTATTTTTATCATTTATCTTTTAGATTCTGTGAAAAGTATAAAAGCTATTGATTTGATACTTGCATATTCAAACATTTTTTGAGGATAATAAGAATGATTTGTATGTAGCTAAATATGGTTTGCAAGTTGAGTACATACCTACGTGATTTTAAGATATAATATTTAAGTGATCACTGCTTACCTATTAGTAATTTATTTATTGTTCTTACCAATGTTTTCTATAAATCTGTGAAAACAAGCAACTCTCAAAATCGTTTTATGAATGTCTACCCTAATTATGTATTAATCTTTTTTTAGTTTGAAATAAAATTATAATATATATGGGTGTGGCTACGAGGTTACTTTTTATGAATACTCTAGACTTGGGTATTACAATTTGTATAGCATAATTTAAGAATTTATAAATTTTACTTATTATTTTAAGCTATTAATTATTATTTAATTTAAATTTATTTCGTGTGTTAAAACTATGCAATAAATTGAGCAACTGTGAGATGCATAATAAAACTTTAGACAATCAAAATCTAAAATAATTCATTAGTTATATGAAGTTTGAACTTTGTATTAAATAATTATATGCTGAAACTAGTTAAAACTAACTACTAATAAAAATTATTGGAATATTATACGTATCCATATATGGTTGGTAATAAATTATTTCTGATCCATACGATATTATCATACAATTAGAAAACTAATAGTAAATTTTAATTATATTATCATTAGTGAATGTTTAGCTCCATGTCTATTTTCAAGATATGAGTAAACAATATATTGATAAATATTGACTGGGTGTCTGGGGGGTTAGAGTATAATCTGTTATACCGTCTTAAAATAAGAAAAAAATTGTAAGTAAAATAAACATTATCTTAATGGCTTACAATATTACTAAAAATGTATAATACCTTTACATTATATTTTTCAATGTTTTATTTTTAACACATTGTCTTGAATGAGATTAAAAATAATATTTACATTAACAAAACATAATCATTAATTCATACTTCATAGTATAATATTTACTAAATATATAATATTCTATAAACTTACAGGCAATACCTTTGCATGTTAAAATAAACATAAGACAGTAAAATAAAACACATGATCGTAAAGCCAATTTTTTATCCAATATCCATATTACATCAGCACACTATGTTTAAAGAAAATATCTTACACACCTACCTGTCCTACCTACATAATATTATGAAGGGTGACTTACGAAAGGTAAGGTCATAATACATTAGTAAACCGAAAGTTAGTTAACCGCGACCACGTTGTTGCGGGTCTTACAACTGGAGCCTACCATTATAATGTGGACCGACATTACAAGAATACGAAGTAACTTCACAGATTTCGTTCAAGACCATACAAGATAATGGAAACGATTCAATCCCGTATTTATCACTGTTGACGTTTTTTTTTTTACTTTAGTCATGACGTCATAAAAACTACACAACATTTTAGATTTATGTGTCGGAGGACCTAGTTACAGACGAGCAAACCGGAAATCCAAATATCGTTTAGGAGGTGGATCGTCAAACGTACCGACTACCGGACAATATTATAGACATTCGAGTTTTTGGAAAATGTCACGCTAATGACGTACAATTTTGAACAGTTGTCATGACTCGTTAGCGGATGTACCTCCCAATTATTACCGATTACCTACCAATAAATTACGTTATTGAACATATTCGATAGTTTTTCAAATAATTAATAACAACATTAAAAGTAAGACAAATAATTGGCTAGTAATAGATAAAAACCTATGTATAATATTGACTAATCCAAAAGTAGCTAGGTGTACGTTATACTAACTTATTGTCAAACTATAATTAGCTATCATCATCAAATAATATTATACTTATTTATGCTTATATAGTTATGTGTATGATCATAATAATTATTAATAATCATAATTTTACCTTTTAGTTGGAACATCACCAAGCTTATAGGAATAAATATTATACTGTTAAAGAGTTCTAAATAAAATATAGCTAGGGATAATTTTAATTGGAACGTAAGATAAATTCAAGTATTATAAACGTGAATTTTAGTATTCTGTTAAATAAATTATTAATTTGATATTGATGTAATTATCTTTAAAAGCCATTACAGTTAGGTAGGTACGTAAACATTATTTTAATATAATATGTATTCATTAAAGTTGCATTTCCAAAAATATCACGTTTCACTTAATAAAAAAATGGTTCAAAATTGTTGTGCGTTTATTAATTATTATAAACAGGTTGATTCGACGATCACATGCTCACCCCCATTTTTATTTTTTAATATAGCTATACAAAATCTGATTTTTGGAATTTTTAAATAGGTAAGTATACGTCTTAAAGACCGTACTTTTGAATTTTTTTGAATTTTTGCAAATTTAAGGAGTGTTCTGTGGTGATACAAACATCTGTTTTTTCAACCACGTTTAACTACGTTTTTTTCAAATCTTTATTTTACATCTTGGATATGTATATATCTACATAATGTTTATATAAAAGCCTATACCTATATTTTGTATATTTCGTAAAAAAATGTTTGATTCTGAGTGGAGAGATGAATGTATGGGTTTTGCAATGATGTGTGTTTTTCTATTTGTCTGTCTGTGTACACGATAAGTATTCGAAATAATGATTCAATTTTCAACTTCAGTATCTTGTTAAATGGGAAAGTGAATGTTGTTGGTACATTGAGGAGGTCAAAACTTAAAATTCCCAGTAATTTTCAAAAGCGCCGTGAAAAACAAAAGAAAAATTAAGGAAAAACGTTATTTTTACGCAAAATGGTTTTTGGTGTAACTTAAAAACAAATGACCGTAGATACATGACATTTTGAGACATTTTGAAAATGTTCAATTTTTATAGCTAAGGATTGAAAATTTAAAACAAGGTTCCACGTAAATATGTTACATATAAATTACTTTATTCGCAATAATATCATCGGTGGACGGAGTGGCCGGGCGGACTAAGGCGTCGGTTGCGACGCACACCGACGCCGGTTCGATACCTCAGCCATGGGCGGAATTTTTCTTCGAGCAAGTTACGGTGTCCGGAGAACAAGTGCCGCCATCCCCCACCCGAGCATGGCAGATACCTACGGGTGCCCAAATCAAAAAGTCTGCCAAAACAAACACACACGTGTTACTCCCCCTACAAACAAAACACCTACAAATAAAACAAAAAAAGATAATGGCCTAAGTTGCCCGCCTTAAGCTCAGTAAAAAAATTATAATATCATCAAATATACTAAGTAGGTAATATCAATATATCGTAGGCTGACTGACTGTCTTCGCTCAGAATCGTTTTTCTTATACAATGATATTCATTGAATTCAAATTTAACACCATCCATTACAGGACCCAATTATAACCTGCTGTACAGCCGAGCGACACCAACTTGGCCACCTTCTTTTTTTTTTTGGAACGTATTATTAAAGAAATGTATTGAAATAAATTGACAGTGCGCATAAGAGTCATGTTTTTGATTTGAAATAAAATTCCCATTTTTTTTTTTAAAATATAATATATTATAGTTATTGGTACATAAATAATGAATAATAAATAGAGTTGGGACAAAGAGTATATTTCCAATATCTTTAAATTCGTTATGTTTTATCTTAAAACCCCTCCATTTTTTCATGTGTACATGAGAATCATTTTTTTATATTATATTATTATTGTTGAAATACTCTGATGTATATAAATAGAATAAACCTATTGGAGTGCTATACAGATATCTTTTGCATCTAATTTGTTTTGGTTTATATGTACCAATGAGTTAGTTAAATTTTTCATCACACATGTTATTCATAAATAGTATAATTGCTTATTAAGAATTAAAAACTAAAAATCTTTTCACATTGTGTATCGTATATTATGTATAGGGTGGCTCACCAAACAGATTCAACTCATTGTTTCTTTTAATTAAGCATTTACTTAAACAATTCTGTTTTTTGGAATTTTGAAATTTAGGTATACTTAAAAACAATATTTTCAATTAATTTTAAATTGTTTATATAAATTAAGAAATATTCTGTGATGATATAATAAACATTTTTTATTAAACAACAAACACCGAAAATAATATCATTTTTTGAAAACCATTTACGAATCTAAATCTAAATTTAAATTAGTAGTTTCTAATTAGAAACTTAAGTTATTACATTTTATGTACCTATATGGCTATATACTAAGGCTAATATAGATTGATAGTTTTACATAAAATATAAAATTTATGTAATGTTTAGTATATAATTTTATTATACCCAGAGAAAATTTTTACAAATTATTAAATTGTATTAAATGTATATTACCTATAATAACAACCTGCTAGTATTTTTCAATCACCATAGCCCCTATATCTTCTAAATATATCATCATGGGTGTTAACACTGTCTTAATATTCAAAAAAAATCATAAACTAATTGTTTATAATTTGATGTAGGTATATACAACAACATCAAAAAATCATTTCCTTAACAATTTACAATAAAAAAAGGTGATTCAGTTTGAAAAGAATGATTCTATCTCCAAATGTCACTCTTTAAATTATATTAAGAAATCGCCAAACACCATAATATTGACTATAATAATTTCTTGATAATCATGACATCAACAGTTAATTGTATAACCACGACCAACTATACTACCTATTTAAAATGTAATCACCTAACGACAAACCAACAAGGTAATATGTTCCCCATGTTCATAAAGCAGGTGCTTAATATATAGGTAATCCAAATAATTTGGATAATTGGATTTGTTAATTTACAATACAATTATTGTATTGTAAATTAACAAAAATAAATTGTTTCACATCGAAAATCTACAATGCTACAAAATATTATAGCCTGGATTCTAGATCATTCGAATATATTTTATTCAATTAAGATGTGTAATTAATGCATGAAAAAAATCAGCTAGTCTCTGCAAAGGTCTTAGGTTTTATGTGTAAAAATCCCAGTTCAATCCCCCCTGAATTTTTTTTCTGTGCGCGCCTGATTTAGCTATATAAGTGAATAAGGATTAAATTAAAATCCATTACAAAATGGATTAAATCACTTAATCTATTATAACTTTGATTCACTTCGTTAGAGTATTTTTCTGTGTTTTCTAGAGATTAAATTTAAAATAGAATGACAATGTAGGATATGAAGAAAATTAAAAAAACAACTATGTTATAATAATATAATCAAATTAACATCAGTAAATTTTCTTGTCATGCAAACATGTATGATTAAATATTTATGTATGTAATATGTAAAATAGGTAGATAATATTTATTTTAAAATATTATGCTAAATTTTAAAGAATTCATAAAAATAAAAGTAACAAATGTTTGGTATAAAACTTGTTTCAGCATTATATAACAGGTATATTTATTTATGTTTATAATAATATAAAATATATTTTGTTTCTTAAATAAATCTTACACTGTATTCAGTAATTCTTACTTAATATCTACTAAATCGAGTATAATCACCCGATTACTTGAGTATACCTATACCTACTAATATAATACTGATACGTATGAGTTGAAATCAAATAAATAACATAATATAAACAACTACAGCTAAAAAAAAAAATTGATTAATTCACTTATATGTAGGTATAAATGTATTTTCTAGTACTGTTAAGAGGACATCATACTGGCATGCTTTGTTTCTGTCTTACTAACGAATAACAAAATTCAAAATAATCAATACAACTTTGTTATAATATATTATAAATATTAGAGTGAATTGATCCATTACAAAGTTAAAATTATGAGTATTCTATATATATCTATACTTCCTGCAGGTTTTTATGTTTTGATTTTGAATCAAGTTACTTATGTGCATTTTTAAAAATTAAATATAAAAAAACTCACTTGGGCCCCTATATAATATTTTTAGTTTACATTTTAACAATAAATAAATAATTTTCAAAACTTTAATATTAAAAATAATATAACTGAGTTAAAATATGGATTATTCTAAACGTATAATATTTTGTTGTTGTGCGTGTTTGTAAGACGAAAACAACACGTATGGATAATATGTCTTCTTAAATAAAATAAAATTAACACATGATCAAATTCAATTTATTTATTCACCGTCAGTTATATAAACATTTTGAATACAATAAGCTCAAAATATAAAGTGTTTTTAAATGTATCCTTTTATTGATACTGTTCGAATGGATACAAAATAAATATTAAATAATAAATAATAATTAATAAAAAAAAGATTTTTACTTTAGTACCTATATCTTATACTTTTTTTTAGTTTCATCACATGAATAATGTTCATTACACCATTCCGTCCAGTTACTTGGCAACAGTCTAGTGTACAAATTATCTAAACGAAAATTGGTTACTTCTGTAAATGTTGAAACAAAGGACCTTATTTTCTTGCTTGGTAAATAGTTCGATATAGGTGATAAAGCCCTGCAAAATATAAATAATACGTACAAAATACTTAATTTTTTTGTTATTAAATCCAAATAAATTGTATGTTGTGTTTTATTTTTACAAAGTCACTCTAGTAAATCATACATTTATAATAATAATTATATTTGTACTCCAATTATCAATGATAATTATGCCAGAATGAATAACTTACCAATTCATCCAAATTAGTGTCAAACTCGGGTTTTTTGCACCAGCCATACGGCAAGAGACCCTCTCCACGCACTTTTCGGACCGCATGATTTGTCTGAAGCTAGCCATTCCAGTTTCCATTACTTGGAAATTGTCTAGACGTTTCCTCATCCTCTTCCCATCATCGCCATCATCGGCTCCATCACCTCCATCAGGTCCATTTGGACCTGCTGGCTGATTGCCTGATGGGCTCATGCTGCCAAAGTTATTCGGTACTAAAACCGGCTGGCTGCCCATATTGTGCAGGTTCCATAGACGCGATAGGATCATCGGCCACGTAAATATTGACAAGAGAGCTGGAAGGAACAGGGTCATTTTCACCATTTTCATAAACATCAGAGCCTTGATGGCCAGCACGAGTATGAGGAGTTTTAGTTTGAACAACATTAACAACAAGGCCTTGATGAAGCCCAGCGCTTTCAACTTAGCCATCGCGATCTTCACCAACGCAAACAGACCGATTTTGGTCACGTCGATCGACATTTTGTGTTTGCTAGGATGGCGGATTTCGGCGATTATGGGAACAGGGCGCGATGACTGTGGTATTTGTTCGCCGTACCACTCCATCATGCTGTCTCCACCTGACCATCCGTTGTTTGGATTTCGGTAGTTTCCGGACTCGTAACTAGATGCCCCAACGTTACCACCTCCGCCGCCGCCGCCAAATTCGAACGCGCTTCCGTAACCTGTCGATCCATCTTCGTCGACCGTGATGTCTGTTTCAATGGGCGTCGGCCCGTACTTATTCAACTGTCTGTGATTAGCGTTATACCTGCTGACAAGGCAATTATTATCATTATCGTTGATCTTTTTATCAAATTTATAATTTTTAAATACTTTATCCATAATAATATTATATTATATTATATTATATTATATTATATTATTATAATAGTATACTATTTAACAAATTACACGTCATGTATAATATGCATATGCTATTGCTGTACTACTCGGTGTTCACATGTTTAATTCATTTTTTATAGTATTAGGATATAGTATTTAATTATATTCAGATTATGTATAATTATAAACATTATATTAATTATATAGGTAGGTAAATTACAATAATAATAATCATAAGCCCCATATCTTCAAAATCCATTATCCGTTATCTATTACCCTTAATACACAAAGTCATATAAATCAGACACTAATCATTCAAAATTCTATTTAGAAAAATCAATATTTTCAAAAAAATAATTTTACTAATAATTTACAGAAAATAGGGTGATTTTCATTTAAAAATAATAAGTGGGTATAGCTACAGAACACTCCTTAAATTATATAAGAACATCTTAGTATTTAAATATGATCCTTAAATATATACTTAAAAATTACAAATAATATCAGAATTTGAATATATTATGGAAATATTATTAAAGAAAAAAATGGTTGTTGAGTACCTTAGCCTGTACTGTATAGCTGTATATTATATACGTATGTACACATCTAATATAATATATTAACACCCTTGTATATTATAATATGTACCTAAATGTATACTTTGCATTTTTAATACAGAAAATATTAATAATAAATTAACGAACATAGTATAATATGATATAATAGGTAACAGATTTTAACAGCGATATTCTGGAATTCATATTCAAGTGTTTTATTTAATTTTATTTCAAAATAAGAATATCATTTTAACGGAAGTCTTTAAAATATAGAAATAATTAAATTAGGCGCTTTTAACTATAGAAATAACAATATCAAATTCATTAATTAAATATACTCAAAAATCAGTTTAATTACAATATTTGAAGGTATCTAGTTACCAAATTATTTAATTGTTTGTAACCGGAAATCCAAAAAGTTGGTGCAATTTATTTAATACTTATATTTTCATACCTATTCCATTTCGGAAATGCACCATTTAACAACACATCTGCGTGTTGATCTTCTTCGAATTCGACTTCTTGATCTTCCTTGCTGAAGTAGAACGGATTTCTGATATATCTGCCACGAGTAACGAATGCCGGCGTACTGGTAGTCAGCGAAGGGTACGATTTAGTATTGGAAACTGATAACGGGGTCTCGACAAAAACATCGGACGTCAAAGACGAAAATGTATTGTAATCGTCAGTAGTCGACTTACGACCTGTTGTCTTAAGTTCCACACTCAAATCATGAACCAATTTAGATTTATCTTGCATTTCTTTTGAAGTCCGATTTTCGTGCAACAGAAGAGGAGCGTCGGTCGATGCATTGAGCTGAGTGGTTGTTATAAATACAGAGTCATCGACTAACGTCAGTGCAACAGCCATAACTGTTAAAATCTTAAAACTCATTTTTTTTAAATAAATGGTTTTCAATGTATTAAACCCTCCAAACAATATGAGTGGTGTAATAATGACTACGTCAAACGCCTGTAAATGTTTGAAAAATTGTATTACTGTTATTATTATTATATTATTACATTATAATTTGAAATGTAAAACAGATTTTAAAAGCAATATGATACGTTTGGTACTAAAAGAAATATCGACAGTACACTAAAAGGATATAGTATAGGAACTAATGTGCTTACATATATGAGTCCACAGTTATGCATCCATTATTGAATAATTGTGTCGGCTAAAAATATAAATATTAAAAAATATTTATGAATTATAAACAAAATAATCAGTTGAGTTCTTCAAAATTTAAGCAATCGAAAAAATGCAAAACTCTAAACTCCTTTGTTAAAATGCGTCTTAGCTATGCACATCACTCGTTGACAACGAACTGCGACTGATCAAGTCCAGTGGCATTGCTAATGTCGATTTTCTTCAATGACGAAAATCAAAGACAATAGTGTCCACGGGGGAGGAGCGACGACTTAATTGGCTAGAATCTAGAACAATACGAAATATTTACAACGATTTTTCTTTCATTGTAATTGAATTAAATTGGTTAACCATATATGTAAAATAAAGACTTTTTTGCAAACAGTCTGTGTATTAAACGAGAGTGAAGACGAAATAATTGAACCGCACCAGTGCTCGTTAACAGTGTATATTGAAAGGAAATTAAATTGAACGTAATATAATTATGACACGTGGACGTGTTTAAAACCGTTAGAATAATTATGGAATAAAAATAATATCAAACGTTGAGAGAAAACACTTATATTACGATGATCAATAAAGACATCACTTACATTTTTCCTATACAAATAAATTCGGTTTTTGCTTGAGAAATACAGGCCCAGCCCGGGGGCGGATTGGCAATTTTTTCGGCCCGGGAAAATGAATCAACTCGGCCCCTGAATGGCAAATATAACTTTTATATCCTCCAAAAACGATATTTTAAAAATTGTTTTATTTTAAAAACAACTCTTGATATTACAAATTTTAATAAAAATGTATAAAAAATATTTACACAATCTTTAAATTTAATAATATCATAATAGCTTCAATTATTTTGTTTAAGATTTATCTTTAATAATTGAAATTTTAATAAAATTATTATTATATCCATAGCTTTATATTAAATTAATTAAATAACAATGGAAAATAACATATTTTCAAAGAATTATAAAAAAAAAAAATCCAAAACCAAATTTATATGAAATACAAACTTGAAAGCGTAATTTAATTGAAAAATTATTAATATTACCTAATATATTTGGATCAATATGTTTATATTATGTGCATTAAATCACATTTTTTTTTTCATATATAAATTTCCTCATTTCTATATTTTAATTTAATTATATTCATTTTACATTTAAAACTGCAGACTTTCAATACAAAAATAATGAATTAAAATTATGGGTTGAAACTTGAAAATGAAAATTTTAAATTTTAAAGTAATTTTCTGACATTTGCATTTCTTAGCAATTTTTGAGAAAAACCACGAAGAAATAGAAGCAAGCATTAAGTGTTTCTTATAAAATCGTGTTGAAATGAATATAATGTTCGGATAACCAAGTTTTATATTATATTCAGAATCAACCAATCATTTATTTTTATGTCCAATTCATGAAGTATTATACTTAGGTACATGTCTATTATATACCATTCGCACATTTCTATTAAATATGTACCAATATCTATAATAGATATATGAAACTTTGTTTTCAATCATTTATATTGTACTTAACTATCTATTAAGATACAAACTAAAGTGCTATAATAATTTATATTATGTAGTGTATTCCGATTTATTTATTCATTTAAAAATAGCCAATAAATGATCTAATAAGTATAATACAATATAATATTATAATATAAATGGAAAAATTGTTTATTTATACACTTTTTAATATTCATAATACAATCCATTATTTAATATAAACGATTGAAAGTCTACCAAGTTATTATATAGAACACGTGGTTATAACCGTCACTATCTTGGATAATAAATTGGGGATATGGAAGGGAGACATATTATAGTCTATCATGAACGCATCGAACAGAAAAACCGCGACAATTCATTCAGGTAATTATTGGTGTGAGAATAATGGCATATTGGGCCCACTACACTAGATTATTGTCAAAATGTAAGAGAATGCGTTTTAAGAGATAAATTCACATCGGAAACTGTGGGTGAGGAATTGCCGTTTTTGGGGTTTTCTCTCCATTTGTCACCTCAACCTAATCAGTCGTACGCCACTTTCTAGTGGCCGGAAAGACTCTTTATGGTCACCCGACTACCCGAGTTTTTCCATCATCGTAAGAAAAAAAATAATGGTTATCATAAATCCTTTGGCACGATTTGTTAAAATTGTTTGAAAATATATTATAGGTCAGCTATAGTAAGGACAAAATGGATTCAAAATAAAATTTATAATATTATTAACAAAAATGTATATTTATGTAATTTATAATTTTCTTTTATGATAATAATAAATAATAATAATAATAATAATATGAAGATATACCTATATTAAAGTATTGAACATAATTTCATATTGTAATAAAATTTCTCAAACTTTATGATTAAATATAGCATTATTAAATCAATATATTCTTATAATACCTAAGCGATAACGCACTAATCAATATAATGGATATAAAATAAATTAGAAAAGAAAGAACAAATCATATCGCTCTGATCGTACAAACAAAATGATTTGAGAGTTGTCTTGCGAGGTCACAATGACGTCTGTTCCTCTTCGGACGTGAATGAATATTATTTCGGTGCACGTGGTTCTCGTCGAGTATAGATCTATCACGGCTGTATTGACACATTGTAATAGCATTATGTACAACAGTTAGGTACTATAGACGTGAGACGAATCTGACGTGACGATCAGAACCCGGCAAAGTCCACTAGTGCTCTCGTGCTTCTCTGCAGTGATTTTTGAGTACTTCGACAGGGATACCGCACCTCTGAGCAGACGGAATTCACAAGGTTTTCATCTTCACCCGTATCAAGCCCCATCTCAGTACCGTAGTTGTAAGCCTCGCGATACTGCTTTAGTTTGTCTCTGATCGGTTCGTTGTTCTGAACTACGCGGAGCGTCTGCAAGAACTTCAACACCCTGTGGAAAACAAGAAGACAATATGAACTAAAGTGGATTCTCACACATGCTGCTCTCTACATAGTGTTATAATGTTCAAGCTTGATAAATAAATTAAAATTGAGCTGGTTATTTTTAACTTAAAAGTTCACCACGAGATATTATTACCAAAAAAAACCTTTTTAGCGAGTTGACTGGTTTTGTTTTTACTTAATTCTACTTTACTCTTCATTAATTCATACGAATTGTTATATTGTTGAAGTTATTTAAATTTGTTTTAAATGCTTATAATTTATTTTTAAATCAAAGGTACGAAATGCATAAGTTTTTTTTACTCATTCTTTACCACAACCCACAACGCTGACGGCGTTTTTCGAGATAACACATTAAGTGGTTATATACTTTTAACCATTGTTGTTCAATTTTATCTTTAGATTAATTTCTTCAGTGCTTAATTTCAAAATGCAACGTCTTTCATTGTGCAATTTTAAGCTGTTGAGTTGTATTTAACATTTATTCTATTTTGTTATCTAGTTCCATATTTCATCCTCTATTCCGTAGTTATATTATGTTATGTTATTATTCTTCACTGTTTCGTATTGCAGTCGTTATCTTGTCAGCATTACATTATTCGTGAGAAAAATAAAAAAACTTCATAATATAAATACTTCCAAGTATTATTCGTTAATGGTTTTAAAAATATTCATTTACGTAAGTATATAGTTTGTATTCAAATTATTTGAACTTTTTACTCAAATATTTCAACTCGTTTTTTTTTTTTGTGAAAACGTTTAAACAAAAAACTTTATTTGATGAATATAATAAAGTTAACAGCTGTGTGGATATAAAAAAAAAATTCATTTTTTTCAACAATCTATAATGTAAATTTTTTTTTTCATTAAACTTACTTATAAAACTATTATTATTTGAGTTATTCTCCAAGTTTTGAGCGATTACCATGTTATCGAATTTATTATCCATCAAAAATATTTATTTTTATTTAATTTTCAAACCATGCTAATATTATTTCCCGTAATTTCGATACATTTCCATTAAAGCTGAACATTAAATCGGTTATTTTGGTTTTTAAGTAGATACGTTATTGAATTTTGATTTCGATGTCTTCTACAGTTCTACCATACTTACTCACTTCAGATTTGTATACATCACCCTCCCAAATGATATTTTAACTAACTGTCAGTTTCACATCAATATTTTCCAAAATAGTTGACGTAAGGTAATATTTCATGACCTATATGTTTGCTTAAGTAAATTTTTCTTTCACTTATAGTTAGCCACTTACACATCTTTTATACTTACTTAATTCATAATATTTGGAATGTATCAAAACTTCATAAAGCGTCAGGTTAGGTTATATATGACTAGACTATATACTTGAAACAGGATTCATTCCTTCATCATTTTTTTTTTAATTCTAACGAATGCATTTTATGAGTTAAATTTTGATTACTGTCATGTACTGATGCACTTTACTGAATATGTCGAAATTTTGAAGTTAAAATTTTTTATAAACGATACATTTTATACAATTTTGACTAAAATTATTTAATTATTAAAAAGTAAAAATATATCCAACCAGATATCATAGAAATGATGAAAATAGGTACTCAAGAATTATGTTAGGAGAATCATGGAGTTTTATTTTTTTTACGTTTTAAAAAATTCAAATTGTATCAGTGTTAACCGTACTATCATGTTGTATACCTATTATAACTTTTTTACCGAAAAACCCCATTGATATTTAGATTGCATGTTTAAACATATTTTGCATACTTAACATCTAATTTAAAATTCAAATTTATTTTACTGTATGGAAAGTCATTATTTAAACCAAATAAGTAGGTACATAGTTAAATAATAAATTATTGTCTAAAAATCTATAAGTTTTTGTTAGGAAGATATTATAGTGGTTTGACATTATTTTTACACGAAGAAACCTTTTACAATAATCATATAAAAACAGCAAATATACTCAACACCAGTAAAAAATAAATATTGGACTCTTCTATAATTTCATTATTTTTAATAATAAAACTATGAACAATGCTTGGGAAACATCTAACCCCGCT
Source organism: Acyrthosiphon pisum (assembly GCF_005508785.2). Taxonomy (NCBI): domain Eukaryota; kingdom Metazoa; phylum Arthropoda; class Insecta; order Hemiptera; family Aphididae; genus Acyrthosiphon; species Acyrthosiphon pisum. The sequence goes on from NC_042495.1 coordinate 61,580,283, forward strand.
TTTCAAAGGTACTCACAAATACAAAATTAAAAAAAAAATGTGTTTGTGTGGTTTATAATATTAAATAGTAACTAACAATATATTACTAATTACTATCGTATACTCCACGTACCAATATAGTAATATTCAATATTTATATTTCACATCCCTATCTTCTCCATTATTTTGTCTTTTATAGTTTTATGTGTCACTGATCAATTTACAAATAGGTACTTGCCACAATTATATTTTCTTCTCATAAATTAAATATGTTTTTCATTATATTATTTAGCTTTTAACTATAATTCTAATTATTTCATTAACAGTAATTTTTGTTTTTATTCCTTACAATTTATATATAATTATATTATCTTACCACCTACGTCCTACTGTCTAAAAAATTTAATACAGAATATTAGAATAACAATAGATACTATATAAGCTATGCATAATGCAATAATGTTAAATATTACAAGTTAAAGCTATAACTCATTTCTATGTAACCTAATAAATAAAGGTATATCGTATAATATATTATACTTATTGATTTTTTTTTCACATATCAACCATTATAATTTTTAATCATAACAGAATTCATTCAGTTTTATAATTTATACAATTTATTAGGTATCTTTAATGTATTCGGGGACAGGGAAATATAAATGTTTAAAGTGTTTTAACAGTAAGTGTGTATGTGTGTGTGTGTGTGTGTGTGTGTGTGTGTGTGTGTGTGTGTGTGTGTGTGTGTGTGTGTGTGTGTGTGTGTGTGTGTGTGTGTGTGTGTGTGTGTGTGTGTGTGTGTGTGTGTGTGTGTGTGTGTGTGTGTATGTTTACCAAATAGATAAACGTATGTATTTTTTATATTAGGTATTTTATGTTATAGGATACTAATTCCCCCCTCCCCGAATTATTTAACTTTAACCAATCGAATCAAGAGTTTAATTAATTTATTTATTTATTTATTTCAAACATGAAGTTTTGATTTAAACAAGTTTTACAAAATAATTTCAATCATAATATTATTATGTCTTGATTTAGTTTTTATTATTGTTAAATAAGTTATCACTGTATATGACATACACATTGTGTCTACAGTTATACAATTACATTGAAAACATTGATGGTCAATGTATAAAAAATTCGTTAGTATTGAGACAGTGAAGCCAGACCATTGTGTTTCAACTATAGAATTAAGCTATTTAAAAGGTTCTGCTGGATTGCACTTCTCTATTAATGGCTTTCAGATAACTAGAAAATCCAATTAGCTGGAACTATTGTAGTAATTTATTGGTAGTTCGAGTATTCGGACATTAGATATTAGATACATTTCACGATTAAATAAATATCTATATTCACATTAGAGGTTAGTTGGGACAATTATTTATTGACCCAAACCACTCTATAATATATTAATTGGTACAATAATATAATGTGTGGTGATCGATGAATATAAGGTATGAGAGTTTTAACTAAATTAAACACCCGCTACCAGTCACCACCCAAGGGGATCATAAAAATTAAGTTATCATACAATTTGAGTTCATGAAAAAATTATTGGTTTATAGTGTACAAAAATATTAATTAGATTAGTTTTTTTTCTTTTTGTTCAAGTTATAAAAAAAAATAATTGTTTGGCATATTATGTTTTTATCATACAAATAAACCAAATACAATGCGATATAGTTCATTTAAGATTTTGTAAACCAATGGAAGCACACTAAGATTCAAAATTTAGAAATTTAAGATGATTTTAGTCAATAAATATTCAACAAATATATTATAATACTTACTATAACTATATATAACGTAGATTTATTGAATTTCTCCTATACGGCTAAACAGTTTTTAGAAATTATTTAGCTTAAAAACAAAATAAATTATAGTTACCGTTAATAGGTACATTTGAACGGTATTTCGAAGGTACTTTTTAAATTTTAAAAAGAAATTTGTAACCATTTTGTGGACTTTCACTAATGTTATCGATCATGGAAATACACAAAAATAACTCGTCACTTGTCATGCAGATTTACTAGATTAGCCATAATTCACCACGTTAGATGCTTTGTTTAAATCACTTTGTATATACATAATATATATACCTTAAAAAGTATCTACTATTCATTCGGATATTGTCAACTCAGCATGCTTAAAAATAATTAAATAATAACTTTTCTCTTTCAATCAAGTACACAATATATTATATTATGTCCTTAAAATTCACTTTTAAAGTTATGAAGATATTACGACGTATTTCTCTTTTAAAACTCTATTATGATTAAATTATCTTCACCCTAAGCATAATTAACTTCTTCTTATATATATATTTAATAAAATATATCAAGTGAATATATTATCATATTTGATTTTTCTTTATAATTCAGTTTATTTTGTGACTATATTATTAAATTATTATTTTAAAGATTTTAATCTTAATACAACTATTAGAAAATTAAATAGTTAACAATTATTGTTCAAGAAAAACAAGACAAATGCGTAAAGATACTATAGCAGATATCATACAGAATAATTTACATACTCACATAATATGAATGTTATTCTGCTTTTTTAGCTACCTAATATTTAATTTATTCTTATCAAGACATTTTTACGCAGCTCTATTATAATTATTGTATCAAATACATTAAAGAAAAGGCTTATAACATATAAACATTTCTCACTTTAAATTCTCATCTTGACACGTTGTTTTATTATTCGATGTCTTTGAAAGTGTCCAATTTTATACATCGCATATTTATTTAAGCTTGAGATTCAAGTTTGAATAAATTTAATATTTTCTATTGGATTTTTTTTAATAAATGAGAGGTTATTTAAAATACGAAGTTAATTCTAAATGATGTAACATAAACAATTCATATTATTATTTAAAAAAAATAATAATCTATAAAATTAAACTTTGAAGTAATTTCATGAAAATCAAACTATCTCTCTTGTTTATAACTTTCACGATATATCATAATAATATGTCAATAATCACACATTCACACAATGGGTTTTAACGAATAAATCGTTTCTTTAAGTACCTATTACAAGATTAAAAAATGAACGTAGTTCAATTGTGATAAATATGTATGGTGATTATTCATTTTTAATATTTAATATTATTATTCTCATTGCGTTTCAAAATGCTTCGAATTAATGAAATGTTAACACAATCATACGTCGTGTCGTCTATGTACATTAAAACAATTTTTTTATTGTAGCCGAAGTGGTAACATTTTTTACTACTTGTGCATTATTTAAAATTGCCGGTAAATATCGATGTTATATTTTAATGACAAGATTTTAAATATGGAACAAAAATCATCGACATCTTTATTAAAAAAAAAAAAAAATACAATGTCAAAATGTCACCAACGAATCCAAACAGTGCAAGCCATAGGATAACTATAAAAGTGAAAACTCATTCGACAACAAAACATGCTGTGTGGCACTCGTCGGGAGGTTCTTCCTCCGATTATAAAAGACGATTTTCTACCGACAGTAGAATTTATTTAATTATCAGAATGGTATAGGATTTCCTATGCAGCCGTCATAGTTACTATAATTTCGAATTAGAAATGGTTCGGTTCTATATACGGGTGTATACAGCAGTAAATACATGTCTATAATGTGCTAATGGTGATTGATATTGTTTGTAAAAAAAAAAAGTAAGAAAATAAAACATACGGCTCGATGTAATAATAAATTTTACCTATATAATAAATCGTTGTTATCAATATATAGTAAAATAAAAAAGTAAAACGTCATCAATTATACACGGCTATAAATCACAAAATTCAAACGAAAATTAGTTCATAATACCTAATTTAATGATTAAATTTTACAATTTTAATTAGTATCGAGTGAAAGTTTCATTAAAACTGTCTAGTATTCTTGGTACATATTATCATCTTTATTTCCCACAGGGTTTTTATATATCGTACGTCTAAAAACAAATTTAAGGAAAGTACAAATTGTACCCGTCATGTGTGTAACTGTGTCTGAGTGTGTATATTACAAATACCTAAATTTTTAAAGAATTATTAACCAAAAAGTGTTTCCTATTCAAATGTAATATTATTATCATTATTATAAAATCATCAAAACGCATTCATCTAAGACATTCTTTGATTTACAAAACTTTACTTTCACGTCATGAATTTATATTATTATAATTACACATATTTTTTAACATGAAACGAACTTTATAGTATTAATAGTATACGTCATATATTATGAAAATTGAAATTTATGATTTAAATTTTAGTCATTATTTTCTTATTTTAGATTTTGAGTGGAACGATGAATGTATTGATTCTACAATGATGTGTGTTTTTTTTTATTTAATTTTTAAATTTTTAAATATTTGTGTCTGTACACAAGAAATATTCGAAATAATGCTTCGATTTTCAACTTCAGTATTTTTTTTTATGGGAAAGTGAATATTGTTGGTACATTGGGAAGGTCAAAATTTAAAATTCACATTCATTTTCAAAAGCGCCATTACAAACAAAAGAAAAATTAAGGAAAAACGGGAATTTTTACACAAAATTGGTTTTTGGTGTAACTTTAAAACAAATGACCATAGATACATGACATTTTGACTGAATGTTTATATTAGTATTTTATATACACAATAAAATGGTCAAAATATTTTGATTTGTTTTAAACTGTTTACGGACAATTTCATATTTCAATTTTTTTTTTTTCTATGAATATCAATAAAATTTTATCTGTTGGGCCAAAATGTCTAAAAATTTAATACAAGGCTCCTGATATATTGTTACAATAGCAGTTGAAAAATACTAAAAATACATAGGCTCTTTTATAAGCATTTAAAGATCGAATTTTAACATAATGTATCAAATTTAAAGTTAAATAATTATTTTGTAGTTAAAAATTTATAAAGTGTCTTTATATCTAAGAATTGAAAATTTAAAACAAGATTCTACGTAAGTAGTTAATTCTGTTACCAAAAACTCTAAAAATACATAAGCACAGTTTATTTTTATAGTCATTTTAAGTTCAAATTTGGACGAAATTACATATTAAAAAACCTAGAATAGCTATTTTAGTTATTTTGTTGTGATTGTATAATATTATTGGTGGGTATTTGAAACTTCTAAAGTATACTATTATATATCTATGATAGTATCACGGTTTGTTGTTGATGTATTACGCGTTATAAGTACCTGATGGATATTGTGATATGATTAATTTGGAATTTAATATAGGTGAATTTGTTTTAATACCATAGATATAAGTATATAATATGTCTTATACCTAGACTGACATACTATCTCTAATACTTTTTCTTATACAATGATATTATGTCATTGAATTTAAATTTAATACCATCCAATATACAGTGATCCACTTGTAACCTACTGTACAGCAGAGCGACATCCACTTGCCCACATTTTTCCTTTAACATTTGACTTAAAAATAAAAATATAGTATATTTAAAATGTATATAATATGTGTTAAATATTCAGAGTTATTCATAAATTTCTATTTTTTTCAACTCTGTATACCTAGCCACGATGTGTACCCTAAACGGCCGAAACGAAGCTAATCCCAAACCAATATATACATGGAAGGGCTTAAGTCTGAAAAAATGACCACTCGAGATACCCTTCACCAGACTAGCATTGACCTCGTGGTAGAGTTAAGACGTAATACTCTACGTGCACGTCAGCTGTATTTTCTTCATACAAAACCATATCTACAGATTATTTTGGATTTTCAAAGAGTCCATAAACTATCGGTAACTTCAGATGTGCCTAATATTAAGTTACAGTGATTTACCAAATATTGTAGTAATGATTGAAATAGATTAAAAAAAAAAATAGGCTAAAAATAATTATTTTGTATGCAGTGCCAAAAAATAGAGACATGACAGTAGTGTAGCTAAATTGCATATATAAATCGCCGTGTGCTCATAATTTTATTTTTTTTATTGAAAAAAGTAAAATAAATAAGTTATTCCAAAACATCATACCGATGGAGAGTGCTGACATGGTAACGAATAATGAGTAAATTCTTACTAAATAAAATATTATATCAATAACTCATCCTTAATAATTATTGCATCACATACATTTTAAGCATACATGCATCAATGATGGTAACGAACACAAATATTCGGTGTATAATCTATTTATAACAATACTATTATTATTCATAGTAACTAGCCGCTTGTTAGTTTTAAATTTTAAATATTAAGTTGACAAAAGTACATAAAGTAATTACGATAGATAGTAATTGAAATAATATTGAAATATTGTACGTCATCGCTATAACTTTTTTAAATTATGAATCTCTGAATTTATTTATTTAGTCTTTATGTAATAATAAATTCCTTTTCCACATTGAGAAATAATATTAAACATGAATGAATATTGCAGAAATTAATATTAATTATTGTTAAATTTAATATAATTTAGGTACACATGATCGATTTCAATAATATACAGTTAATACGTGACGTTTTTTTTAACTACACCACTCAGTGACGTATAAGCCTTTGTCAAATCTAATATATTTCAGCCATCAAGGGAATGCAGTAGCTGTGACAATCAAATAATTATTGATTATACTTTAAGACGATTAGGTGTCTGAGCTTTTTAGTTTTCCTGTTTATTAAAATAATATGTTATTTATCGTAATATTATTTTGTTGAGTTTTCATTTAAATCCCCCTTTTTATTTTGATAATTTAAAATAATGTATCTGAAACATCAAAAAGAAACTGTCATAAATATTTAAACATTGCGTTGTACATTTATAGTAAGTAATATGGTTTTGTTGAAATAAAAAAAAAAATCATCGCTTGTACGTGTTTTCAACAGTATTTGCATTAAATATAATAGAAAAAACCGTGCTGAAATTTAATATTATTTTACATTGAAAAATTCTAAATGTAAATACAATATTTTAGAAAGTGGAAATGAAAAAAAAATATCACTAGAGAAGTAGGTAATTTGTGTTGCCTGTTTCGTATTCAAACGGAGTACGTTTTACTATTTAACAATTAAATATTATATTTTACCAAGTACCGTATATATAAAAAAAACAGCTAAACAACATGTAATTAAGGTCAAAACATATTATACACAATTTACTTCTGTAGCCTATATAGTATGAAGAATAATGTAATTAAGGTCCTAAAATATAAACCATAGTCCATTGGTTTTAGTGTTGTAGTCGTGGGCTATTTAAAATAATTACACACCCTGATAAGAATCTCGGAATAGTAAATACATATTATAATCTAAACATATTATACGTATTAAAATATGCATAACTTAAGTTGGCATTTAATTAAAATAATTTATACAAATGTATTTTAGGTTTTAACGGGTTAGGGGTGGCTTTTAGTTTTAAAAAAATGTTTTTTACTTCAGTCATTTATTGCTATGGAATAATTAATCTTATTTAACGACTCAGACAGTTATTTCTAAATAACTGATCCTAAGAAATATACAATTTATTATTAAAACCAATTAAAATATAGTTAAATAATATTTCGCGTGATTATTCATAGAGTTACAAAAATATTTTGATTTTTTTAAATATATTAGTATTTTTATATTAATTTTAAGTAATATTTATAATTGTATTTTTTATATTAAACTATAGGTGTGAATGTATAGACCAAAATTGTACCGAATCCAAAATGTCAAAATCTATAAATATAATATCAAACCTTGGTAGCCCTGGTAATGTGCCTATATGGTATTATGATGACGACCTAACTGAGCTACCGGATTTCATATAATAACATTAAAATATATATATATATATAATATATGTATGTATATTTATACACACACACACATTACAACTATCGAACTTACCAGGACACCTGTTGCTTGTACTCGGATCTGGCGTCCCTGACGCCTAGCTGACAAGCCAGCCGTTCCATGCACCTCTCGGACTCAAGCAGGTTGCTGAGCACACTCTCCAGGTTGTTCTCCAGTGCCCTGGTGGCCGCGGGCGTCGCGGATGTGTCGTTGGCAGGCTTTGTGGAATCCGTGGCCGGCATCATCATCACCATCTGCGGCTGTTTGGATGACGTGTCAAGGCCGACAAACTCCTTCCACCGCTTCCATAGCGGCTGCAACAGGAGGGCTGCGGGAATTAGCACGGGCAGCGAAAGGACGACCACAGCCAGCGGCACGACGAACAGCTTGAGCATGAGCGCCTTAACGGCCAACAGTATGGGTATCTTGGCCAGGAACAGAGTGGCTATGGCCGCCACCACGGACTTGACCAGGCCGAACTTGGCTGTGCTTCCCGTCTTCAGCAGGTCGGTCAGTATGTTGTTGGTGAACGGCGACGGACAGGACACCGACGTGGCTGCAATGGTTAATTTTAACGGTCATTGTTGTATTTGTTTCTATTTATAGATTTTTTTTTGAGATTTTATTGAAATTCATTGTGTATTGAGATATATCCCTGCAGCTCATTGATATTATTTGTGCACCTCATGGATAAATAACAACGCTGACAAACGAAAACCAATCGAACCGAATTATTTTATTTTTAATAAGAATTCATTAATTATAAAGTTAAATCGTTAAAATAGTTTTAAAACTCACACCCTGAAACACCTCGCTAATATCTATAAAGTATTGTGATATTTGATGGTTGATGATTTTGATTCTATTTACAAATGATTTTTATATACCTAAATACCAAGGTACCTATCTATAATTGTCTTAGTAAATTTGGCTTTTTAAATCATAACAGGAGGTAGAATTGAAAATATTAAGTAACACATCATTGCAATATTGTATATTCATTATTAAAAGCTCTACCCAAAACTTTAATAAAGTATGTCAATCTACATCAGTACATCACCAATTGTTTTAATTCATAATAAGCGCTTATACTATTAAGACTATCAACTATTTAATATAGGTTAATAGTAAAACTAGGATCTTGTTTGATGAATAATTACTATAACTCGTAATTTAATAAATAAAAATTAATTTTGAATTTACGATGAGACTTTCACTAAATTAATCTTACCCAGATCTTAATTAATAAGTTGCTTTTTTTAATAACTGTAAATACACCAAGTAATAAAAAAAATGTCAATAATAATAATATCAATTGACTTGCAAATGTTTGAATTATAATATTTAACTATATTTTATATTTGCGACTGAATAAATTAGTCAGATTTTCCTTGATATTTTTTTTTTTTTGTTACAAAATGGAAACGATACGCTATAAGCTCGTTTATAGAGCATTTCAAATGCCTTGGTATCTACTTAAAATACATGCTATTATTTTGAACTTGAAAAAAATTTTGTTAAATAGTGGATTTAATTATTAATTATTAATTTTTAAATACAGAATCAGTGTTGATACAAGAAGATTTTTGTAAGTCGATTTTTATACTATATATGTTCCAGCTACCAACTATAAGTATTCTTTGCTCAAATTACGATTTTAATTTAAAATAAACATTGATATTTATATATATTTACATTTTTAATAATAATAAAACTTTTACAGATTTTATACTTAAATATATTTTATAATCATGTTTTTATTAAGAGTAAACGTGAATTGTTCGATCGAATTTAATAATTTACTATAATAATATAATGCGATATAGGTATTAAGGTGGTGACTAATGTAGGTACTCCAAGTATAATTTATCATGTAACAGAATCACTAAAATGTCAAAATCATATCAACCATATTATCATTTATTATATAAAATATCTAAAAATGTAATTATTTTCATATTAAGTGTAATAAAAACTTTTGACGATTCGTTTCCAATCAAAATAATATTATATAAAATCAAGAATCAGAAATATCATAAAAATGTGGAATGTCCAAATATATTTAATAAAAAAAATGTAAACTGTAATAATTGCCCATAATTATTATTGGCCGAGTACAACTTTAAGATAGGTATATGATATAATATATTATATTATGACGTAGGTTGTAGCTACCTATGTTGAGATGATTCGTATAATTTTGCTTTGAATATGTACATAATATGATACTGTAATTATTTTAATTTATGGTGCGCCAACTTTGAGTTTCTGGTAAATGCGTATGACGATGAAACCAAGTGAAACTTAATTCAATTACAAGTAATATACAAAGTCGGATTAGTGGCCGTGCAATTTTGAGACGCTAGCAAATGGACGAGAATCTTGAATTGAGCCGATGAAATAAGCTAAATGGGGAACCTAATATAAACTCACCTATATAAGTAATATGCACTTTAATTATAGCGTTGACGATGAATTCATTTAAATAAGTTCGAAACTTCCGAGGCTCGCCGAGTGGGAGGCAAGGTATTTATATTATATTATTATACTCCAGTGTGGTGTGTTTATTCGGATTATAGGACAATAGAAACTGAGGTGGCATGACGTTAATATCCGGCACGTAACCGACGCTTAAATAGTGAAATGTCAGCGAAAGAACCAGAACTTTTGCCCACGGAATTAATCGGCAGGTGTGATTACGCCCTTGGATTTGGGCAGTGACTTTACAAAACTATTATTGTTCGGGCGCTCTGCAGTCGTTGTATAATGTTATTATATTATAATATAAAACCGTTCACTGGCCTCAGCCTTTGTCTTTGGTTTATAAAAACATAAAATATAAAAAATAAAACACATCAGCCAATGCGCCTATACGTCTCTGACATTTTTTTTAATATAAACTGATAACGTGCACGCGCCTTCACCTTCAATAATAATATGTATTATAATAATTATATTATGAACTGACGTTGAATATATGATCATGTGATGAATGCTTACAATAAAATATCATATTATAATATCGTATTATTGTCTTAAACGATATTTTTTTAAGCGTCGACAGCCGCGGCGGCGCGTCTGTCGGTGTTCCGGTTTTCGGTTAGACAATGTTTAATCAATTTCATTATTGTAAATGTATGAATAAAATTTCTCCCGCCTGTCCGTCCAATGTTGTATTAAGATAATAATATAAATCATAACTGGCGCACGTGTATTGTACTAATATTAATATATTATTATTATCATCATCATAAATTAGACGATATCCGAGTATACGAACTTATATCGTACACGTATCATGTATGGCCCGAGTATGTGCGTGTGACGCTAAGCTTGCCACCAACGGTTAATCAAATTATCACTATTGCTTTTGTTTTTCATTTTTGTTTTTATCGCAAATAGATATATTATATTATATATGTTGTAGGTGCCTATACGTACGTACGTAGGTAATAATAATAATAATTTATACATTGTTGTTTCGATCCCGTGCGGGTACGTTATAATTGGACCGGCCAAACTATACGCGTTACAGACATAATAATATTATACAATGGGAGTTAATTAAATTGATGGAGCACGGTCGCGGTGCTCGGGGACCCTACAGATTTCTCTTTCCTACGATGACGTCGATAGCATACCTATAATATTTTTATACTAATATAATATTAATACACTACCCTTCATTCCAGCCATCGACTCACACACACACACACACACACACACACACACGCGCGTAAGTCACGGTAAATCATCGTGAATGTCTGAATCGATCAGTCGACCGTGGACTTACAAAATGTATAATATTATTATTATATTAATATGTATACTGTATAGTGTAATAATATTTTTATGCGTACAACATGATTTATGTGCGTTGTCGTCTACTCCGATGCAGCCGTACAAAAATATCATTTTTCACGCACCTTTGAAATTCGTTACAAATTGCTGGTAACTGCCTTTATTGGCTGCGCAGTGTTCGCGCGCTCGTTTACTCAATAATAAGCGTTTATGCATGCAATATTGTATTTTTCATCCACACACCTACGTAAAATGAAAAGTCATATTTCTCTCACGATTTTTATATTTTATTTTCCAGTCCCTTTACACGTTAAAGGCTATCGACGGCGTTTCACTGCGTTGTTTAGCAATATAATCGTAAAATGTCAAATGAGCTCATAAATATTATAGACCATAGTGAAGTGCAGTGATACTTTCAGTAAAAAATATATAAATACCGTCAATCGTATATACGCATATTATAGTCTACTTTGTAATAACTTAGTAATATACACTGTCTAATAAACTGAGTATGTTGTATACTTTGTATTTAAGTCTGTTTACTCACTAAATGTTTGATCATATTATTATTGAGAACACTTTATAGACATTTATAATAAACGGAGCATCGGAAGACAAACACAAACACTACAACCATATTATGCCCTTATATAGTACGTTCTATATAAATATATGCTTTCGTACCTAGTTGATTTCATAGAGAGTTTAAAATATTATACTATTTAGGTTTAGATTTTCCTTCAGATGACCCAACCCATGAATTTGTTATCTCCGTCTTACACACGTAGAACGTAGCAAATTGTTGTTCACTAGTTTCAATAGAGTTCTGTTAGTTTTGATATTAGAGTGAATTGACATATTATCAAATTTTTGGGTAAGAACATTATCTATGCTTAAGCGTCAATTTTTACTCGATATTTTAATTTTCAAGCGAGAAATAAGTATATTTAATTTATGATTTTTCACATACCCATATGTTGCTTGAAAATTAAAATATCAAAACAATTTCTGACACTTAAGTACAGAATCCGACATTATCTGATAATGTTCTTACCTAAAAGTTTGAGAATATGTAGGTAAATTCACTGTAATACTAAAACTAATAGCTAACAGCACACTATTGAAACTAGTGAACGAAAATTAACCATGTCGTACGTTTGTAAGATAGAAACAACAAACGCATGGGTGGCGTCCTCTTCTTATATCGTTACGTACTTCGGTAAATAAACCTCATAGCTGAGTATTATAATTAATTTGTTTTGAATAAATCGCACATAAATTATACCCACTATACTGTAATAACGGCGCATAAAAAGGAGCTCATGCCAAGACTCGTGAAAGTTATACATTTAACTATGGGCTTTTATACAATTTTATCTGCATAAAAATGTTATTTATTCTGCTTAACATAAATCCAATCACCTTACAACATTAATTTGGACGAATAAAAATAATAATTTTGTACTTACATAATTTCATTTTTTTAATTAAATACGATTTTTATTTCAAATTCAGATTTATTTTAAGCATAAAACGTCTTGTCATATCGTATTATTGTACTATAAGCTACGTTAAAAATATGCAAATAACCAAAAGTTGTATTTATTGGTTTTATTTTATGACGTCATATTATTTTTCAAAATAATAATCCGAAATTGTAATATTTATAAAATTATATTACATTTAACAGATTTCTAATATATTATTATTCTACTAGTTTATAATGCATTCGAGAATCATGTAGGTATTATTTTTATAAAATTATAATATGTTATAGAAAAAAGTAAATTATTTTCAGAGCAATTTAATACCATAATCATTATTTGTTAGTAACACCATTTTTAACAAAAGAAAAATGTGTCAAATACTCTAATGCCTTTCGTTAAAGAAAAAATAATAACCACACTATAAATATTTATATATTATATTATAATATTATTATACAATATGTATGCACACATAATTTTTTTGACGTCCCAAAGGACAATGATTTATGGACTTAAAGGGTAATCCATTTAAGACTTTAATATCGTCATTAAATGTTATTTAATATCAAATTTGTAAGTAGAAGACTATAGCAAATGATAGATTTAAAACACTAATCATTATAATGTTTAACTTTAAATAATTGAAGCTGAAACGAATTATAAAAATCAAAATGATCAATTTTATAATATGATATAGGAGAGTTACTTATTCAGTATTAGTCATTACTCAGTACCTTCATATTTTATCAGAAATATTGAACTTTCACAGGTTTTAGTTTTATCTGTACATATATTATATTACTGCAACCATAAATGTATAACTTAAATTTGAATTTGCTTAAATTAATTTACATACGTGGATAGTAGGGTGTTGCATAACTGGGTTTTCTTTTTTTCGTATCTTCTCCATATCCAGGATAGTATGATGGACTGTAACCTGGACTGGAATAAGCACTCGACGGGTTGTCAGCTGGCGCAGATGGTTCAAAAGTTATTTCTAAAATTGATTAAAATTGTAGTTATTTTTCATACTAATAATCTCACATTTAAATTTTGTTTTTTATTTAATAAATAATAATGATAGCCTAATAATGTACCCATGGAATATTTCAATTATTAGAAATGTTATAAATAAATAAATAATGTATAAATAATATGTAAAAAATATTAAATTATAACTAATTATGTATTACGCATTATGCATTATTTTGTGAAGTTCAACAAACCGTTTTAAAATCTACGTATCAATCTTGTACAATATGGTAGTCGAGTGCACATTATCATTAAGTCACTCGTCACTGTAATAGATGTATTAAATTTAAATTCAATGATAAATCATTGCATATGAAAAGGGATTCTAAACGGCCAAATGGGGACTGCCTTTCAGCTCATATTATTAAGCGTATGTTATATTATTATCATATAAATTATATTGCTATCGTAGTAATTAATTTTACTATTAGAGATGCGGTATAAAATATAAATAGTTAATAGTTAAAAACCGTTTAAATATTTTAAAAATTGTATTCCTTTTAGTAAAATATAAGTGTATACTTAATAATGTCAAGTCCCCACGAATGTTTTTTTTATTATAAAATGCATAATTTTATAATCAATACATTTATCCCCTCAGAATCTAAAATGAGGGGAAACCGGGTCAAGTCAGCTATAAAGATAAGTTAACACACATCGAATTCGAGTTTCAAAACCGTTGTTGGCCACGATACAATACCGCCTGGCGCCTATCGCCTATGCATCAAACATATTATGATATAATCCTTTATCACACATAAAACTAAAATTGCGTGTGATTAAATCCCTTCACGTGTTCAAATCATTTTTTAGGTGAATAAAAAACTCTATTTTCTTGTAGGTATATCAATAACAAGTTACCAAAATAAAGACGAATCTATAACTAAATGATAAAATAACTGTGGAAATTAAAAACCAAACTTTATTTCAAACAAGCCATTTCATAAAAAAAAATGAATCCTTTAGGCTTATTGATGTAGATAATTTGAGACAAATTGATACGAGTATTTGTCATAATTATATGATTCGGATGATGGGTGAAGATTAGTTTCACAGATTATTTTTAGTTCTATCAATCATTAAATGTTACAATAAATAGTACCTACATAAGAAACGATAGTTATTTAATGCAAGTTATTTTCAGAGTTATTATCAGAGAGGAATATTATGTAATATTTTTATATTTTAAAAACGGTAATTATTTATGAACAGTTTCAAATTAACACTTTTAATGAAAATATTTTATATTATAAAATGATTAATCTATATGTCTCTAATGTATGTTATACATTTTAAGGACGATTTATTTTAGCGATTGTGTAAACACTCCAAAAGTCTGTGTTACAAAGCCCGTACTTCGACACAAATATTTTTTTTAATTTTTGCACTTACGTTGGTTTATCATCAAGACGATTATTGAGTACTCTTTAGAAGCTATAATCCATAGTTATGGAAATATATAGGTACTGCAATTGAACATTTTTAAAACAGAATTAAGTCGGTGGAAAAAATATTCATGAAAAGTGTGACTATAGTCTAATATATTAGCCTTGCGGTCTTCTCTATTGAAATTGTATGGACATTATACTATGTTTTTTTAAGCATTTCGGAATTTGTAATGTAATAAAATTGATTTAATAATAATCTCAATATTCCAATTTTTGACTTGATGATTTTCTACGAGCTGTAGTATTTCAAATATTTAATACGTTTTTTATAGCACGCTGTTCCTCGAGGTCACTCCATTCAGTCATTGATTACACGTGTAAACAGTAGGATTGAATAGAAGCTTTTTTGATTCTAAATAGTTATTGTTTATTCGAACCAATAAATAAAATACATGTTTTAGCAATCTGAAAACAAATAATTAAAACTTTCCCTCCTGTGAATCGGTGTGGATCGTATATTATATACCTACTAATTAATTTATGTTTTTTATTATCGATCGCAGTGAAATTCTTTGATTTACGAAAAAAAATTTGTATTTACATAAATGTAGACAATACACACAAAATCATTTGTGTTTATCTCGTTTGTTCTAGTTAGGTTTTGTTATTTTTTTTCGATGACGCATCCTATTTTGTTTTACAATACCACTCTAATTACTCTTCTGTAGCATTTCTGTGTACTTAGTCCGTCCCAGAAATACAACATTCCTTAAGAAGAAACAAAATACTAATAATAATAATAATAACAATACAATATTATCTTTTATGGTGACTGTCATCCGTCATTAGGGGAGAGTTCATATTTCTAGGACAATTGTGTTAATATATTCATTGGTGTATTATATTATATTTTCAATCATATATATTTTTCTCTTAATGTATGTTTACAGTTATGATTTGTATACCAATTGTATTATAAATGATCGTGGTAGGTAAGTGATCGTAAATATAATACATTTTTACATTTAAATTATCTTGTTTTAATTTATTCACATAATATCGTATTATATTTCCACGAAATTGTTATTGTTTAGTTCCAATGTGTTTCCACTCATAAATAACACAATTTTTAATCATAAAAAAAAATCACAAAATCTCTATGTATTTCATCGTAGATAGGTGATTTATATTCTGCATTTATTTTAAATTCGTCTTCACTTTTAAGACAATAAAAAAATATAAGAATATAAGCCCAATATTTTAGTTAAAACTTAAAACAATGTATTACGGACTCATACACTTAGTATAATATATCATAAGAATTATATTTTCTATGCTTGAAAAAAATATGTTGGGCTGAGATTCATTGAACTGTTTAAGGATAGCATTAGATAACTGAAAACTAACACACACGGCTATTACTATATTTTATAATTATTACACAATAGAAAAGCTATCATCACTTCGGTATGTGATTTATCTATATTTTACCTGACATTATATTATATTACTATAAGTGATTACCTACTATATTATGAGCCCGAGTGACGGTCGTTTCTGTTATTTATTTTTACATGGTTTGTTATTAATATACTCGAATATCAAAAGAAAATCCCTTGTACTGACAACTGACACAAAGTGCCTGCGTGGTTGCTGCAGTAGACAGCCTGCAGCTGGTTGCTAACGAAATGTACAATGTACCTACCTAGGTACTTATTCGCGTTTCACTGCACTAAAACTTAATATCGTGATCTAAAATATTTTTCAAGTCTGGAAATTTATGATTAAAATGTTTAACATTGCAATATACCAACTTTTGAAGTTTTGATTACAATTTCAATATGTATTTTCTCAAAAATGTCAATGATTATTATTTCTCATCTTTAACATTTATGTATTATTATTTTAGACAAGTAAACAAACTACCTATATCTATGATTTTAATTTTGTAATTTATCATTTTAATTTATTGATTTTGATATTTATTTATTAGTGAATTTATTTATGACTTTTGGATTACAGACTCGATAGTTTTTTAATGTTGCCTTAATGCTGAAGGTATCTATTAATCATATTGTGAGTATTAAGTATTTAGCCGTTTTATTGTACCTGACGACCCGTAACTGGAGCTCGGTGGTCCGTAACTGGCTGGATAGTTATTGTAACCGTAAAATTCTGGACCACCCGAATAATCTCTGCTCTGCGGTGATGACGATTCAGGAGCTGATTCGGATGTCCGGCGTTCGGGAATCGTCTCGGACGCGCGACGGTCGTCTTTCATCGGCATAAAACCCACAGATCCTGTTTGACCGGAGTTTGGATCGACTACGCTGAACTGCTGTTGCAGAAGCTGCTGGCAACTGGTGGCCGCCAATAACGCCACAAACACTGTCGCCACTTGAATCATTATGAACACAGTCCTGCAAATTCAAACTTTTAAGTCCATTACGTTGCAGTAGATAGTACTATTAAAATATAAATCATAATTTTAATAATATAATAATATAGATGTTATAGGTTTTGGCAACGTGGTCGGGGGAACCCTGATATTAGTTATCCAGAGAAGGTTTTCTATCCCTTATAGATAAGTTTTCCACAGCTTAGAGCACTGTGTACGAGGTTTTTTATGGTATTTGGTATAGGAATATATGATATAGAACCTAAATGCAAACATAAGTATTGAGTAAATCAGACATTAATACTGCTTCGAGTATATAATTCTAAATTTCTAACGTTGGAACTATTTTATTAAGTCAAAAGTAATATGATATTTGCGGATTGTATTTTTGTATTTTATTTTAATGATCACATTTTCCCAAAAATAAAACGATCTTGAATTTTTATCTATTTATATATATTCCATTCTGCATTTCTACACCGAGGGTAAAAAATAACGAGCCGTGTATATACCAGACGAAACGAAGAAACGGTATAATTGAATTACATAGAACAATATATTTAAGCTATTAAAATAAATTGTATTCTCTTTTTTTATTGTATACAATTTAAAAAAAACACATTTCGACTTGATTGTGTTCGTTTACTTATACCACCGAAAATGATTAGTTAATAATTTATCAAGTAAATAAATAATATAGTCATATAGATATAAGATAATACAGTCATTATACCCACTCCTAAAAACATTTACATTTTGGGTTTGTATTCGACCCAAAGTTTGAATTTCGTTATTTTTCCTGTTGTATACTTGTATATTATAATTGTATTTAATATACATACATGTATGTACCTATGGTTCAATCGGTGTATGGCTAACAATGATTATACCATATAGCATACCATATAGCCATAGGCGCAAATAGCGTTTGGGATTTGGGAGGGGGGGGGGGCTAATTGGGCTAATAGGGCCTTACTTTGATAATATTGAATAAGCTTAAAACAAAATGTAGGAAATGTTTGGGGGGGACTATTGCCATTTTTGGGGGGGCTTGCCCCTAAAGCCCTCCCCCCACTATTTGCGCCTATGCATATAGCATACTTGCATACTATTAGTATACCATACTAATATTATTATTGTTATTGCTACAAAACATATTATTGTTGTATTTCTATTTTAATTGTGCCGATATAGTACTCGGCTGAGCGGTTCAACAAAATAACACGGAAAACTGTCACTATACGATTTGTTACGATCTTTTTTACGACGGTTGTTTTGGCAAACGTATAAAGTACGTGTTCCAGTAGATGTGGGTATAAGATGCTATATGTAGTATATAATTTTATAAGCCTATATATTCTCCAACAAGCTTGCGCTACAGAGCACACCGACGCCAGCGTGAACTTTTTAAATCGATTTACATCGTGCATCGACCCAATCAAC
Organism: Acyrthosiphon pisum; assembly: GCF_005508785.2. NCBI lineage: Eukaryota > Metazoa > Arthropoda > Insecta > Hemiptera > Aphididae > Acyrthosiphon > Acyrthosiphon pisum. The sequence goes on from NC_042495.1 coordinate 61,599,615, forward strand.
ACATTTTACCTATCGTCTACTACAAAATGAAGGTATAGCATATTATTAAGCATGCCAAGCATTTCACGAGCGTATCGCCGTGGGGCACAAACGCCGCCGTAGGTACGTAATAAATTACCCAAATTTCCGTGAAGGAGCTATTTACAATATAATATATGGTATGGAATAAAAAACAAATAAACAAAATAACTACCTGCTTAAAACGTCGGTTTTGGCTTTTGAGACAGAAATTCCTGGCCAAAAAATGTGTATTTTACGAGTATATAGGTTTTAATATTTCATATATATCGCTATAACATACTGATGAACAGCTATTAAAAACATCCCATTGGTGTTAAATTTCTATGAGTACATCGATGACTAGAGGGCTAAAAGTTGTTATTCACAAATACTACATATAATATTATCATACATCTATGTAAATATTATTGTACTTAGATTAAAATCGTTGCAATATACCAAATTTGAAATTACTTCTCATGTTAACTATATGAGTAACAAATAACTTTTTTGCGTATATCCATACTTATTCCTTAATCCTTAGTTTTAAACTTTCTTAAACTAATTTGCTTTTTTATCCTGAAATTCAGAAACACGTATTACATAAAGTGAAGATAATATTACTTAGGTATATACTTCTCGAGTGCATCAATTAGTAGTGTTTTGGTACTGACATTTTTTACAAAGAATACTCCTATTTTCCTCTGCCGGACAAGGTTAAACAATATAATATTATTGTAGTGTTTTGTATAATGTATAGGTACCTATTTAACAACCATGTTATTATATGCATCAACAATGTTAATATAATATTACACTTTGAACAATTGTCACTCAAACACGCTTATCTTAAATAATAATACTAAACAAATTGTTTTGATACACAGTTGTTAGATCAGTATGATCGGATAATATATTAAACGTCTTAATAAGATATTATTCAATAGGATAAAAGAACCAATTCCTATAATTATTATTTTATGCCGCATTAGTTCAGGACAATTCAAAGTATAAGCTGCAAGACCAAAGTCACAATGGCTTTGGACTAAACTAAATACTACAGCGACGGATATAGTAATATTTATTACAGTGGCGATGCGGATTCACCCGAATGACCTAATAAGAGAACTTTTAAACATACTCAGACCTATTTTCGTCTCGCATGCCTTCGCCATTATTATAATATTGTTTTATCATTATTTGCAACACGCGTTTATTTTCGGTATCTCAAAGACGTCCACCCCTCCCACCCACCCACCCATCATTTCAATGCACAACGTGTGTTAAGAACGCAATTTAAGACTGTACATATACGAGTCAATCCGAAACGACGGGACGCACGCAGAACACACGCGAGCACGTTCCGATCACAATATCATCATTCGGCCAAAATGTTCTGTTGTTTTCACTAAACGGATCGTTCGTCATCGCATGAATGAATAGAACAAAAACAAATTTGAAATCTGTCGAGCATCACCGAAGCCCGCGCGGCCCTTCTCCATTGAAAGACGCTATATGAATAAAGGCTGATTTGTCATTGTTGTCATTGATGTTATACACGCGGCGACCGTTCGACCGGCGAAAATCTCTCCGCGGTAGTGCGGCGGCGCAAATTATGATAATAAATTATGTTATTATATTAAAATATTGGGACGCGCATAGAACAATAACGTCGTCAGTGAAGAAGTCTCCGGCATTGTCTCAGGCTCGCCACTGCAGTGTGCTCCGTACTCGACAGTCGACGTCCAAACTTTTAGAATATATTATTATTATAATAATAATTGGTAGTAGTAGTAGACGTATTTATTAAGTCTGTATAGTCGTAGTATTAAACCATAATAGAAGACTGCGGAAATGTAATGCAGTCCAATGAACGTAAACAGTCATACACGTACAACTGACATACGCGAAGGCGAAATGTGTAACAGTTATAATATTGGCGGTCGCGAAATAATAACGATCGTTGATTAAAAACAAGAATAATATTATCTGAAATTCTAAACGCAACCACTAGAACTAAGACAGAATATTTGAACCAAGCGTGGCTGGTCATAACTCGTTTACTATAAAGCACTGGCAGAATTACGTATAGGTACTCAAAATAGTATTATTAATAATGATATCTACAAAATAAGGTATTGAAAATGAATTTGATAATATTATACAGATTCCCGATAGAAGTCCATCATTAGGTATACCTAGTAAAACATAACAATGTGCTGCAACGGATATTGACAGACTGCAATCGACACAGACCACAATTTATATAGCATAATATACTAATAAATAATAATATTATATTAATACTACTTCTCGTGCATCGTAAAGCACGTTAAAGCTGTATGTTTATTGAATTAACTTTTATTTGATACAAAATATATAATAATATTTAGGTCATAGACAGTGTGCATTTTTCCGTAAGTAAAGTGTGTTGACGAATGCATATTGTAGTATATTATCATTCCCATTGGCGCAACCGCGGCATATCAATATTTTTGGGGGCCAATTGTCAAGATCTCACAGACTTGTGTGGGCTTCTCAAATTTAACGCTCCTTAAAATAACTTATAAGTACAATGTTTCCCAATCTATATTTATGTATCTAGTACTTCCTACTTTTGTCTATCTATTGAGATAATTTACTACTCATATTTCAATACAAATAATATTAGTAAGCCAAATAGAGCTTAACAAAATACAATTCTAACATAATTTTTCTTGGGACGTCAGGGAAAAATATTTACATTCTAAAATATTCGTAAAATGAATAATGATGATGAAAAAAGTAAAGAAATATTTTATGAGAACAAAAAAAGAGAACATAGCTTTCCATTACATAATAATACAAAATATGAATATGAATGTCTTATACACTTTCATTACGCAAGTCAATACGTCAGAATCAGTCATCGTTAAATGCTTTAAATGCGTTTTACAGCAATGTCTGGTTACTTAAAATAATAAACTTAATATGTTTTCAATGTATCAAAAACAAATATCAAAAAAATATAGTTTATGTTTTTAAATTATTAAATAATTTTTTAAAATAAATATTGAGATTATCATACCTATAATTTGTGTTTCTTTTATAAAATTGTTCATACTTTACCGTTTTTTTTTTTTTATATATATTTACCATTTACGTTAACTATGTGAAAAATAAGTTGTTTACTCAAAGTATGCCATCAGTTGTAAACGTATTAAGGCAACAGAATCATGTTTAAATGGAAAATAAAATAAACAGAATAAATATCAAGATGAATAAAACGCTCTTTACAGCTTAACTTATAGACTACGAAATGGGGGATAAATTATTGATCGTTATATTGCTTGAATAAATAATATTATAAATTATAACCGCCCTTCAGAAAAAAAAAAAAATATTATTTTAATTATAGAGTATTTTTTATTTGTAATTAATACTACCCGCTATTATATTGACCCATTTATATATAAAAAAAAGCAACCATGTAAACCAATTTTATAATGTACCAATATATTTTTTTCCAAATATTTATGCAGGTGTTTATATTTAAACATTTAAAAATTATGATAACTATTTTTAGAGAATCATGTCTTCTGATACATGGTGAATTGATATTATACAATAACACTTCGAATATATAATACTAATTGACTACCATGAGAAAAACTTTTTTTAACTTCATAATTTATTATTATATTACGATGGCAAATACTGTTTGGTTTCAGGTATATTTAATATAAATATGACATAAATAATTCATTGATAATTAAATTGTGTAATTCAATTAAACTTAAAAATGTTATCATGAATATATCTCAATGCAGTTAGAATTTTTTTTTTTTGTTTCATGAGAATTTTAAATTATTTATAGAAAAATTAAGAAAAATAACTTTTTATTAATTTATTGAATTTAAAATTATTCGTTACTCAGGGAGGTATTGTGAACTTTTTTTAATTTAATCAAATATATATATACATAAATATATCTTTATGAAATAAGAAAAAGTTGTGATATTTAAAGTATGGTTTTTTTATGATACATAAATACAGAAAACTCAACCATAAATTAAATTCTCTTCTCTATTACAAATAACAATAAAACTGTAAAATAAGACACAGGTCAACTGTGTTATTTTTCATTATTCAAGAGATACATATGTATAGTTTTAATATTTATTTTGAATGATAATACATATATTGTATTATATAATGATATTTTAAATAAGACTTGTAATGAGATTAAAATGTTAATACTTTAAACCCATTTATAAAATTTGTAAAATTCTTGAAGTAGGTATACGTCTTAATAGTTAATATTATATGTACTTTGTTTTTTTAAGTAAAACCATTGATAAGGATTATTATTATTAATATATTATACAATTTAAAACCGAAGAAATTACTCATCTTAATTTTGATTCAGGTGCATCAACATTTTCAAAAATTAAGTATTTATAAATATACAGGAAATACGGTGGATATTATTTTTAAAAAAACCTTTAAATGGTATAACATTTCTAAGTACCTATAATATATAAAAATATGGTTAGTAAGTTACTATTTTAAAACGCACCGAAAACTATAATTTGAATAAATTAAATGTTAATAATGATAAAAGGAGGGTGAATTTTTCGTATGGTGAAACATTCTATGTATTATTTAGATACAGAGTTTTCTATAACACAAACGAGTAAATAAAATTAGAAATAGAAATTAAATTGGTATCTTACCTAAAACTATAAAACCGGAACTCGAATGTCCACGTGATATTCCAAACCACAAAACCAATAGTTTAGTACTTATGCTAATAAATTAGTAAAGCTAGTAAAATATATAAACAATGAACCTATGTACATTTATATATTATTTGACCAAATGTGTAATGCACAAATATTAATGTTTAATGACACTTTTATTAACAGACTTTACCACGTAAAAGTAATTTATTATTACTAGATAGGTAGTAAAGCTAGGTAACGATGTACCACAGTACAACTGTGGTTGCAGTACGATAAACTCGTATCGTTACAAAGTTAATTTTTTTTAAATTTACTTTCAACCAACTGAAATGAACAATTTACGTAAAATACTCGTCATGGGCCTACGAAATTAATTTCAGGATATTTATCTAATCAGATGTCCAGATGCCTTCAGCTTAAAAATCGTAGTATTGTTTTTTTATAATTACCTGACTGTGATGTGATTGAAAGTAGTCACCTCGAAGAGGATACTTTTCGCAGCTCGATTGGCGTCAACTGGTGGCCACTTGGCCTATTGCACTCGATGTTACGGTTATTCTTCGGTCCCGTGTTTGAGATTAAAATGTCCGGTAGCAAAATAAAACGAAATACGAAAACTGGATTTCAATTGTATACGGTCGGAATACGAAACCCGGACGAGTAGTTTGATGGAGCGTTTGCGATATTTCACAAGGAGCGAACTATGACCGTGGTAGTGGTTCGACTTTATGCGGATGCTGTTGCTGTACGACTCGGACGCAATCGACGGAAGCCATTTACTGATACGACCTGACTCTGGTAATGGGCATGTGTACGGTCCTGTGATGACCGGACGGTAAAGCTCGCGGTAACACACTAACGACTGTGAGTGCTGTCCACTGCTGTTTTTATCAACTGCCTCGCCCCGCGGTTTTCGAAAACAAAACAAAACGAAATAATCAAGCTGCCGTCCTCCTTGTTAAAATTCCACACGCCTTTGCCCCCGCGCTGTTGCCCACACCCGGTGATAATGTGTGTGTGTGAGCGTGTTATAGTATAAGTAGCGACGACAATATAATAAAACACATAGCCTCAGACGCACTTTCTAGCACGGGGGGAGAGTCGACTGTATGACGTATCGTATAATACAATATTATGTGTACCTACATGTAGATACGCGTCCCGGCAATCAATGGACACACACACACACACACATGTAAGTCAGTGATTTTTGCCTACAGTCAATTTGAACGCATTATACGTTCCCGGCCGTATTTTTTCTTTTTTCTTCCGTTTCATTTATGTTTCAAACCGTTCGTTTCATTGACGAAGGAGGTAGGTATACGCATCTGCATACTATAGCACACACAGTCTCACCCACCGCCACCGCCGCCACTTATTCAGATTTGAACCTAGATTCTGCGTGCGTCTTCAACCCCGCCTTAATTTTTTTTCTCTCATCCGTGTACGATGTAGCATCCATCTCCGGCACTGATATTATAATTTACGCATAGCTACGTGATCTTTTGTTTGGGATCGTATAAGTATTTATACATATATACATATTATGTTGCCGTATAGCGGTATGACGTATGTGAAACGTTTTGTAGTATTCGCGACTTATATCGCTGATCGGACGGAATATGCATAATATAATACTATGGTGGAAAGTGTTTTTTTATTATTATTATTATTATTATTATTATGCACCTGTGCGAAACGCACGCACAGGTCCGGATGTCGCGCTGCGCAGCCCAGACATTTTAACTAAATACTTAAAATACTGCACCAAACCCTTCAGAAAAATATAATTACTATGCGTATTATAAGTTAATTACATCTGGATTATAAAATATATGGTAGTAGTTCTATAGAATATAATATAATCAAGACTCGTACATAAATATAGTGTAGGTTTTAATACCTATATTGAATGCATTTGTACTGAAAAATACATAAAATATTATACAAGATATGTGCAATCTCATGGTGAAGTCTTAGTACTATCCTTATGGGTAAGGGAGTAAAACTAATGTTATGGTCATAAATGTACGAATTAACAAGAAAATCACTGAATACAGTAACGAAAATTACCAAACGCGTAATTACGTTATACACGTTGTTTTATCAGGTTGCACGGGACGTCCGATGAAAGCGCGATGAGGTGGCGTTAGGGGGTAGGTTTAAATAGGCGAAATCAGATTATTCTGCGAACATAAAAACCATAGCGGAAAGTCGAACATCACACTCTGCACACAGTATTGCACTATAATACCTATCAAACTACCATGCTAGTATAATATATATATATATAAATGATGGTATTATGCGAAGGGTTGAAATGGAATATCGAAAAATAAACGCCAGTCGTAATGGCGCCGAACTTTTGAGGTAGGTACCTACAGCTATATTGTAATACGTGGATGCGAGATAACATAATACCATGCAATTTGTATATTTATACAACTGAAGCTAGAATGATTTGCACGTATATTATACTATTGTCGATGCGTTTATATATATAGGTTACTTATATCATATTTGATGGACGGAAATCGCTTTTGTTGCGTCTTTTGAATTTTGAGCCAGACGATGATAATATGGTCTTACAATAGCGTGAGTTTTTTTTCAACATAACATATAAAAAAAAAAATATTAAAATTGTTCAACTATATGGTATAGTACCTATATCATAGGAAATAAACACCTATTTTTCTTTAAAGAATCATTAAATAGACCAATTGCTTAAGGGGATTTCGATAATAGGTTAAGTTAGGTTAAAGTCTTTCATTTTTAAACGTTTCAATACTACAGGTAATATTTTTATCTGTACCTACTACGTTAGTATTGTACCTTCGTGTATAGAATTATTATTATATTATTTAATAGGTATATCATTTTTAATATTTTACATTTGTATACAGGCCAATACATTTTGGAAGACCTAACGTACTATTGTGTTGTAATAAAATCAAATTTTACAAAAACTTAACTCCGCAATAAAATAATAATTGCAATTTACGATAGGAAGTTTAACTTTAAAAAAATAATCAATACAATTCGTCATGGTAATTGGTAACTCATTTTATCATTTAGATTTATGGTAAGTTAAAGTAAATAAATTATTACAAGTCAAACAAAATATACTATATTGGTGGTAACGATTCAGTAATAAATTTTAATATATAAGTATAATTTAGTATAAGTTACACTTATAAAAGTTTCATGTTTTTTAATAAAAAGGTCCAAGAAATATAGAAAAAGTAATTACCATAATGTACTTACTGAATCAAAGTTGGTAAGTTAATTAATTTTAAATCAAACAATTATATTTAGGTACATTTAACAACATATTTTTATTATAGTATAATATGTCTAATACTTTGAAGATACATACCAAAAACTACATGGGCAGGTACATGTTAATAAAAACTGTGACTTATGTTTTTAACAATAAAATACTTAATGACTTTACGTAAAATAATAGTATAGTTATTGTTGTACTAATTTTATGAAATAATGTACTCACTATATTATCCATTTTTAGAATAATACTTTTTTCTTTGTGAAATGTGTCTTTGGAAGCTTGTGCATGATCGAATATTTGTCAAACATTCAAACAACAAAATATATTTATATGTTGTTATGATCAATAAAATATTTTTTAAAAATGATCAGCAACAATATTTATGGCATAAAACTGAATTTATTTAATTAATCTGATTTGTTTTTAATAGAATATTAATTTACATCTTATTAAATTATATGTTATATTTAAAACAAAATTATATTTTATTGATTAGTGATTTTGGTTTTATTTGATTACATTTTCAGTGTCGTAAACCACACATCAGCAATAATTGGAGTGTACTTATGTCTTATACAGGAGTTGGTCGGAGAGTCGATGGACATAATATTATATATTTGTAAGCAATTTTTGGGATAAGTTCCTATAATCATGTATAAAATATCAAAGCGTGATTTCTATATTATATTTCATAAATGTATTAATTTAACAATATGCACTTGTTAACTGAATTTTATGTTGGTAAATAAACTGAAAATATTTAATTTTTTTACTCTCTATATCCAGGTTTGTTAACTCTTCAACAAATAATAATAATCAATGACCATTAATTATATATGTATTACTTAATATTTATTTGTATATTTGTACAATTGTATCTACGTACTTAGTTCTTTAATTTAATTTACCTCTGTACTATAATAATGCCCTTGAGAATTTATAATTTAAATAAAATATAAACAAATACATATATATGTATTATCCATATTATATTATATGTACTACAAATTAGGTTTGCGCCTTATATCACTTCAATGTAATACATCAATGAAACTTGTAACAAAGTTATTTTCAATAATATTTCTTACCACCCTTTTCCTATGGAAAGCCCAATCAAAGTTTAACTTATTTAACTTTTACCATTTGATATTTGATTTATTTACCAGTTTACTCAATGCTGTATTTACCTTATATTGGACGAATTCGAACTGCGTGGTGACTTATTATAACACGTGGTCATACTTAACAATAATCCGTTAGGTTAGGAATGTAGTGTGACGATATGTGAATAATAATCCAATTGTTATAGTTTAGTAATTAGTATTTAGTATTTGTACAATATTGAGCTTCTGTTTTATTTCTAGTTATATACTGTTTGCCACAAGTCTTCAAAGTTTAAATCGATTTCTATAAGTAAGTTGATGCCGTACACATAATACAAGTGAACAAATGCATACAATGTACTAGACACTTGTAATTATTGTTTTCTGTAATATTATCGTTGGTTCAATTAACTATCCAAATAATATGATAAACTATTTAAACATGAAATTAATAATACTATAAGTATCGTAGGAATTGCGGGACCCACGTTTCTTGAACGTTATTACTTCAAGACAGCCAACCAGAACCCAATTGACATTTATAGTCTAATGTAAATTTATTGGTTTAAGCAATATCCTACATTCCTATTGTTTGCACACATTTAATTTTAACCTAATTTCATGTTGTTTTAAAATGGTAATTTTCAACGATGTTTAGTTATGCGATCTAAAAGTGTTTTTAATCAAATACAATATGAGCTTTGCCATAACTCCCAATTATCTTCAAATACATAGGTTAACCTGAAAAAGGCACACAACACACTGAGTTGTACTAAACGTTGATTTTAAATAATACCGTAGTGATGGCTGCTCGAGTGAACAATAAGCTACTCTTTGCCTATACACCAGGTCACGAAGTTCTCGGTATGTACTCACGTGGTACCATTTTTTGTATTATGTACCACATATATTTATATTTAACAATTGCTTAATTAATAGCAATAAATTATAACAATAGTATTATATTCAAGTATTATTTTATTTATTTAAAAGATTTAATCTAAAAAAAAAGGGACGTATAGGTACTCAGAATTTTCACGCACGTGCGGTGCTATTATATTTTTCCCTCCTGTACTTATATAAATATTAAAATTGTATCATGAGTAAAAATATGATCACAGTACTTACTCAAGAAACATGAATGCTCTCTTGATTCAATAACGAAAAAAAAAAATAGTGTCCAAAATGGTCTCAATATTTGTTACAAAACATATTATAAATGCAAAAAAGTACCGCCAAGGATGATCGTGTGTATTACGCGTACACAGGGTGATTAAATGCAGACTCCACACATCGTTAAGCGTTTCTTCAATACTTATTGGTGGACATATTAAATATGTGTCATTAAAAATAGTCTCCGGACCATTGACCTTTGGTCAAGGAATCGTTAAGAATCGAATGGCTCGTGGAAAGTTAAGAACTCCGGCCACCACCAATTTCCTTTAAGACTCACTAATACTGAAGAAATCGCGGTTAACCGCTCTCGAGTGACGTAGATCATATTAATACATGGTCGCTTCGGCCGTGATATAAAACCATTAGGTACCACGGTAGGTACACGGTGTACCTATGTGCCGTCGACAAAATATGTCTGTTCCTCCCCACAACACTCGTGGTACTGGTTTTTGTTTTGAACCGTGTCGCGCTAAAATTTATTTTTATTTCATATGGTTATTTAAGCCACACGTGGCACATCGTTTGAAATCGATTTCACGATATCGTCAGCCCAACCCCCTCCCCATCCAGCCACATATCACCGATCACCCCCGCTCGTTGTAGTATGGAATCTAATATTAAAGTTTGAAACTCATTAAAAACATTCTTATTACAACCAATATCTTTATGCCATAAATATAACATCAAACGGAAGTAATTGTACTTAACTAATATTTGAAAATTTATAATTTTAACCGGGTGGTTATGTACCTATAATACAACGTGTTATTGTATACTGTGGCCTTTTTTTGTGCTAAAATTATGAGTGGCATTGATACTAAGAAAAATTGAAGTTTCCTTATGGCTTATTATTGGTTATGTAGCTAATACATCATCAGTAGAATAAAATAATGACACTCGAATAGAATTTAAAATTATTTTATACAAACCTAATATTATTAAATGTATAACTTTAATAAGTATAAATATTATGTCATCCAGTTTATATCAAATTAATAATTACTATTATATACCTACTTATATAATTTCACATTTTCATTTAATATTCTCAAATAATTTAACAATTACATTCTACTATGGCGCTGGTAATAAAACTTACTATATTCTAACCTTATAAAAACGTCCAGCAGGATAAGTTATTTAGAAAAATAAGAAAAGTATATTTTATCTCCTTCAATGTTTCATTAAGTTCAAAACAACCACTTATAGACTCAAGTTCTCATAAGTTCTATTCAGTTCTTTTACAAAGCATAATTCTATTCACTATGAAAGCTGTGTACGTACAATATAAAGCTCTTTCGCGGAAAACTATTCATATATGAAAACCCATTAATTTAATATTGAACAATTATAATACTAAATCACACTAACAGAAAACTTACCTCACAATATTAATCAAAAACAAATTACGGTAAGTACAAGTGCCCAACATAGTATAGAAATGCATGATAATATAGGTAGTTGAACAAAAAATGATTCTTCATATTTTAACATCAAACTAACTTCAATAAATAATATGTTACTAAATATAATATATATGTATTTTTTTAACATATTATCATATGATTTATGAATGCATAATATTATATTACTATATTAATAATATAATATAGTTTAATACATAATAATTAATTTATGACAATTGTAATTATTATTATATTATTGTGTTTATAGTGTATATACCTATCTACCTACTGTGTAACAAAGTTCTGTGGCGAAGGGAGTAATCTGAGGCCGCATATGAGTTTCTTCAGGGGTGGTGGTTGGGTATAATGGTTAATAGCTGATAATTTGGTATTAGATTTAGTATTTTAGTAGTAACTGCGACATTTAGATAGAATTATATGACAGGGAATTCCTTTATTGCGTTATTGGTGCTGTGGAGTATGTGAAAATAAGATTAGCCTCTGAAAAATGCCAAGTTCACCACGCTACTTGTATAACATATAAGATTAAACAACAATAATAATTTTATGGACTAATATTGTAGACCGTAGTTGCTATTAATATTTACTAGGTAGGTTAGTTGGTACCTATTGTTATACGGCCTGTAGAGCAGTTTTTTGTGTATCAAGACATTTATTTTTATTTTTGTATTTTATACTTTATACAGTTATCCAATACTGAGATGTAAAAATAAAAAATAATTTATTTAGTATTTTTATAATGCAAGAAATAAATTTCTATACCAGTCAGCTGTGCACAAACCACTTAAAAAATCGTTAAACAATCTTTAAAATATACGGTGATATTTATAAGGCATCACATAAATAAATTATGGGTACAGGTAGTCCGATATAGTTGGCGTTCAGAAAATTGAACTTTTATGAAGTAAGATAATATTATAATATTTTAATGGAAAAGGTTTTATAATTAAATATTAAAATAGCAAACATCAACCTATTTTTTTCATACAATTACCGTATTATAATAATAAAATTATGGCATAAACATAAAAATGTGTATAAATGTCTTTTCCATAATAATTTAAATTGTAAGTATAGTTAAAAAAAAAATTAAATTGTCTAATTA
>NC_042495.1:61613121-61616924 GCF_005508785.2 Acyrthosiphon pisum
ACATGACTTATAAGTTATAATTAAACAATTTATTTTTATTTTAATTATACTTACAATTTAAAATATTATGGTAAATGCTTATTTATATTTAAAAAAATATTTTCAAAAAAATGTACACTTCTTGAAATAATGAGTGTTCTTTGATAAAAGAATCACCCGGTATATAAAAATAATACATTACACTACGATTTATATTTTACTTAAAGATTATTTATTTTGTATACATTGTGCTAGATTATTAGATAACTTATACTGGTCTGATATTGATTCACGTTACACTCTCTAGAATTAATATAATAAATACAGAATAATGGATGATCTAATATTAAGGGAGGATAATATAAGTGTTATGTGATTTTTTTTTTTTATATTTAATACCTATTTAAGCATATTATTATATAGTTATTAGTCGCCTATAGGTTAAAACTTGTGAATATTATTTGGATTATTTCTTTTTAGACGATATCATTATCACCTGATTTATTAACAATCATATTATAATATGAGCATTAAAGCATATATAATATAGAATTAAAATCTGCCAATAATAACATACAGCCAATAAAATATTACTGCAATAAACGTAGAATTTCCATTGTTAATATCCGATGGTCGACAGTTGTTGATATAAATACTGCATATTATATAATAGGTGTCAGACCATGATGTGAAATGTGGTATTCTCCATTTTATAATTTATAAAATAATTGAATAAGCTTCAAAAACTATGGGACTGAACGCAAAAAATAACACTTAATGGAGCCTGTAGAATATAAAAATTAAAATAAAATGCTGTTTTTTGGAATAACCGTATTTTATCATTCATTAATAAATAACGCTCGCATGAGTTCATCTATAGCGGTAGGTCATAATTAATAAACAGAATAATAATTTATTCACATTGGAATAAAAATTATTTAACACATACTATATTATCAGTCCTTCAATTAACTGTTGTATAAGCTACTAATTAGTCAGCAGAAGGTACACCTATTAACTATAATACGATTCACCAATCACCATATATGGTTTTTTTTTAATATGTTATTTCTTATAGGAAAGTTCAAATGATATTACACACCTGTTTAGAAAACTGTTGAAGTTTTAAATTCTTAAAAAGTAAAAATGACATCATAACAGATTAATATAATGTTAGGTAATTAGGTTGTTTGTATGATGTATACAAATAGAATTATATTATTTAACACCCAGTTAAAAATCTTAATATTATGTTGACAACAGTTAAGGTCCAAATAATAAAATGGTATTTGTCAAATACGTCGAACAATCGTCAAACCCATTGTTCTATAAAGTTTTAGATATAATTAATTGGTGCTTGATATAATCATTAGTGAGTCTATTAAATCAGAAATTAGTTTAATTAATGTACATTATTTATAGCGTAATGATTATTTTACTGTTGTATTTTCCGTAAAATATCTAAAATATCATAATACATATAATTTCAGCTTAAATTTCAGATATTCACGTCTGTGAAAAATTTAATAATATTGTAAATACCTACTTCAAAATGTTTTTTTTTCTGATTTTATTTAATACCCTAAAATCCTAACGAGAAATACACAATCGTCAATTAGAAATGAATAATTGAACCCAGTAACATTATTTTATTTTAACCATGGTTATTTTCAAACAACAATTTAAATCAGGTGGTAATTCCAAATGAAATTCAGCGCACCTGGGTCCATAAATAAATGATCATAGAATTAAATTCTTAGTAGGTAAAGTTGGAAATTATTGATCTTTAATTTTTATAATAAATGTACAAATGTATAAATGAATAGTCGCATCATCACTCATAAACATGGATAATCAAAGTTGTTCTTATAACGTTTATGAGAGAATCAAACATTTTATCTATCAGTCTCCATCTTATATTATGTATAATTAACCAAGTAGTCCCTAATTTTGATTACCACATCGCGTGGTTATGGTTTACTATAAATCTATGACGATTGAAAAAAATTGAATTTAATAAATTATTTTCGGCGACGGTCAGTGTAATGATATACGATTTTAGATTATCGAATAATATTTTCCAGTAAATCGAATATTATAATATCACATAATATATTATTATATTCGTAATAAAAACGGTCATGCCATCAAATATACATAATAATATTATATACATGTATTTTCCAATTCCCACTGATGGATGGATGCGAATTCCACGGTTTTCACCGAGGCTGTATCATCCCTCGAATAATACGATCCGATGCATGTCTGGTGTATAAATCGTGAAGTTTTTCTTCAACGATGATACATGACTTCCGGACGATTTAGTACGATGATATGGATCGATTGTTCGTATACAGCTCAAATACATATAAAAATATGTATACATTTATTTCGTTTGATAATCTTTGGTATTGTATACGATACACGCGCGACGTATTCGGGCGGAGAGCGATAGTCGCGATAATGGACGGAGACGAAAGCCGCAAAAAACGACCAGCGACGGCGATAAAATAGCGGTCGGAGGCCGTCAATCGTCGTGACGGAATAAAGTCGTCGTTTTTCCGGTCAAAATCGTAAAAACAAATAAATAAATAACGTAAAACGGCCGTGCACGAGCAAACAAAGAGAAATCTAACCAACAACCCCGTCTTATATTATAATAATATTAATATGTCAACTCAGTGAAAATTTAGAAATTATTGCATGCGCACGTAAATCGCGGAACAGGAACACAATAATAAAATATAACGTTTACTCGATGATAATATATTATTATTATATTGTTGTTGTTGTGTTTGTTGTTGTTGTCGTTATATAGCGCGTATTTCGGGTCATGCGTGCCTTTACCACTGGTGCGAGATCCCTTCCGTGGGTGGGCAGGATGATGGCGGCGGACTCGTGGGCCACAGTCGTCTCGCAGCATCCCCCAAACGCACTCCTCCGGTGGTGGTTTCGCTCCGAAGTTCGTCCGTCCCGAGGCACACACGGCCTAGCTAACCGTCCGTATCGTTACGCTGCGTTCAGGTAAATTATGCCATTTTATTCGCCAATAATGCATTCACGCTACGATAGATCATATAATAATATATTATTACGATAGTAAAGTTATTCGTCAAAATAAAATTATAATAATATGACTGTTTCGAAACGTTGATCTGCTTCCTACATAATATTATACTACTATTATATTGCTTGGATGACGGATGTAGGTATAAGCCTGTGTAATGTACTAATGTGTTATCAAATCTGGTACTCAACCTTTGAAAATCGATGTAACTGTTAAATTATAAAATGATTATGATAATCAACAGTGGTGGTCATACGAATTTGTATACCCAAGATTACCATACCTGACTGTAGCGCTGTTATAAAAAGCGTTGTGTATAACACTTTAATTCGTAAATTATTATATCATTGAATAATAATACATATTATGACCATTTTTTTGAATATAATATTAGGTATAATTACTGTGCGAAATTAGGGTTTCTACAAAAACGAATTTCATATAAGTAATATTCTTTCAGCTAAATTGTTTATAATAGTTGAAAAATCATTGAGGAAAAATAATATTATGTTTATTATTTTTTACTAAGAAGTACACAATTCCGGTCGAAACACTTTGTACTGACTTTTGTTGAGTACCTACGAAGAATTACTGTAATTTATTTTAATATATTTTTTAAATACATTTAGATTATTACTATAATATTGTACTCATCTGGTTTGACTTTTCGTTTGATGATTATGAAAATATATTAAGGGGATTCGATTCCGTGATTTTCTGTTTTTGTCTAACTACATGAGTGCATAGTATTTTA
>NC_042495.1:61617248-61621032 GCF_005508785.2 Acyrthosiphon pisum
CAGAAAATCACGGTTTCGAATTCCTTTAAGAAAAAATACTAGTTATAATAATACGAGATTAGATTAGCGTACTTTGATATTTTAATCATTGCCTATTGACTATTATATTAATATTATAAAAATTAAATTTATTTTGTTTATATGAAAATTCATAAGTATTGTTTTTTTTACATATTAGTATTAGGTAGGTATATAAATGTATAGCCAATAAACGACTTATACCCTGATAAGTTAAAACACACTGTATTACTGAAAAATATACAGTAGTATTTAGTATCAGATTTGTGCAATGTATACAATATTATTGTTATATTATAAATTGGTGAATAAAAAGAGAAAAACTAAAATGAAAATTATTATATAAATAAAACAATTTTTTAGGTATTCTTGAATTCAATTGTTCACGCCAACATAGTATATGGATTTTTTTCAAGTATTGTTTGTTTACTTCGCCAATATTGTTATAATTTTTTTTTATTTTAATACACTATAATACAAAAATAACGATATTTTTGAAAAATGCTGCAGAAAATATGAAAATATATAATTTTATATTCTTAACTATAGCAAAGATAAAATGATTTCCTCATTCACTTTTTTTATTATTCAATTTAAAAACAGGAGACATATTTTGTATAAAGAAACACAATTTAAAAAATGTAATTTATTTTTTGTTACAATAATAATAAATTGTTTATGAGTTAATATTTTAAAATATGCATTATACTCTGTAAATTTATGCATATACAAATTTAAATATTAACATTTTTTATTTATCATAAACAAGACTTTGGTTTTCTTAAATTTTCTAGTGATTTTAGAATAATTGGAAAACTTACAGAATATGATCAATAATATATTTTATCAATTAATTAATTCAAATTGTATACTATCAGTAATATTTTGAATAGAAAACTATAATATTTTTAAATTTATTGTTTATGTTCCTTTTTCAAAATTCAAAATTTGTAGGTATGTGAATATTTTTATAGTTTTATGGGCCGTAGTGTTTTAGTAACTAGAGTTCAATATTGATTAATTGGGGTGTTGTGCCTAGTATGCATTTCAAATTTTAAGCGGACCGATGAATGTAATTTTTTTTACGACGGTATGTTTGTTTTTTTAACAAAGATAATATGTTTTTAGGCAGGGTACAACATTTATTTTTCTGCCAACTTCATGTAGTCAATTTTGCGTTATAGGTTCCCTTGCAGGTTACTTATACATAATATAATTACGTTACTATAAGAACCGAGTTGATACATTTTTTTTAAAAATCATATGATTACATTTTACTTATTCAAATTTTTGATTGCGCTATAATAGTTATATTAGAGTTCATCTTTATTCTTTATAAATAAAATTGGTTGAAATTTGTAAATTTGAATTCTGAATGTCAGGAACCCTATCGTCAACGTAAACGCGTCATAGACGAATGACAATTATTAAATCATTACTACAATGTTCCCAAAAAACATATCTAGGTATGATTTATTATTTTTCAATGCAGCGGATAAAATATCAAGTTTTGTTGTATGCCTGTCTTCGCCTTTTTGAAAAGTATAAATAATTCAATATTCAGCCATGAGTAAGATTTCTAGTGGCAGATATTCGGTACTATAGAGGGGTCTAAAAGAAAAATGTCCAGTACTTTTCAATTTATTCGGGAAAAACAAAAAAAATAGAGAAAAACGATAATTTTTACACAAACCCAGTTTTTAACCAAATCAATTTAGTTGTAATTTAAAATTGAATAGTTTATCAACATTAGTTTTTTCAACAAATATGTATATTAGCATGTTCTATACATAGTAATATATTTTTCAAAATACTTTAGATCTTTTTGTGCTGTTTTTATTTTTCCGGTTAATGTATGATACATTTTTTGTGGATTAAAGAGCATAAAAATTGAATACAAGATTCTTCATAAGTTTAAACTTTGATGATATTGTATATTCAAATTTATTATTACTCTTTATTATCTAATAAATGTTGTTATTCTATTATTATTAAAAAAAATTAGAAACATTCAATTATTACTTAAATTATTATTATATTTTATTTTCGAATTTATTCTAGAAATGTTGATAAATATTTTTATACGCGATCAAAAAGTTTGAAAATATTATACAATGTTTCTCGTAACTTATATTTATAACAATTTGAAAAAGTCATAAATTATGTTTTTATAGATATTTTATTTCATATTTTTTCTACTTATATCATTATTTAATATTATACACAATGTAATTTATAACATAGTTTGATTGATTTTAAACTATTTATACTCTGGCCTTATTCACACTATAACGCTCTATCGTAGATACGTCGGAATTTAATAATAAGTAATACAGTTAATACATAATACATAATAAATAATAAGTTAATTACAACTAACCACTGAGTAGAAGTATTATATGAAATAATATTATAATAAAAACTTTTATATGTTATACTCGTATTATGCGATTTGCTATTTAAAATCTTAGTTCAACCTACCGTATTACTTATAGAATATAAATTACTAATAGCATTTAAATGTAATATAAAAAAATATCTATATAATACAGTAGTGTATTGGAGTGTATACTTCATAGAATACTCTTACACCAGTTTACTGATTTAGCGTATAGGGTATAGTGGTATACAATTTCTAGAGATACTTCAAAAATTAATCAAAGACAAAAGTAAAATAAAATATTAATGACTTTCAAAATAATGTTTTATTTTTGACCAATTAATTTGATCGTTTAGTGTAAAATTATTATTTGTTTACAATTAGAATATGAAGGATGCATCTTTTTTGTAGCGTTTACAAACTCCATGTAATCCATAATTCCCAGTAATATTTTTGAATCCATAACACAATTCTAAAATGTTTGTTTTGCTTTTTTTTGTTTCAGACAATTTCAAATTGTAACTGTAAAATGACTCTGTTTAATTTGAATAGTAAGATAAATTTTAAGTTTTTGTTATCTTAAACTGTGTGTAATAAATACATTTTTAAATTATTTTATTTTTACGAATTTCTTGTTTTCAAGATGTATTGTAGTCAGTAATATACAGTAGACTATACCTAAACGATATTTAAATAAAATGTTTGATCATGTTACAAAAAATGTTTTAAGTTATTTTGGTGCTAAATTTTGATAACAACCAATAAACCTAATTATTTTATTATTTACTTTGTACCTACAAGTTAAATATCACTAACTCAATCATATTTAAAAAGTGAAACTATCTGCAAGATAAATTTTAAGTGTACCTAGCTTCAGAATTTATCTAGAATGATATAAATTATAGAGTGTATTGGAATTTATTCAAAATCTGAAATATTAAAATGTAATTTGGATTTAGGTACCTACTTCAAAAGTATGTATTAAGTAGTACCGTTTAGGTATACCTATAGGTAAACATATTATGGGTATATATAAAAAAGTGGGTAAGTGGATGTCACTCTGCTGTACAGTAGGTTAAAAGTGGGTCACTGTATAATGGATAGTATTAAATTTAAATTCAATGATATAATATCACTGTATAAGAAAAACGATTCAGAGCGGAGACAGTTTTTCAGACTAGGTAGTAGGTATTAGACATACCTATTATAGGTATACTTATCTATAGTATCAAAAAAATTTACCTATAATAGGGATCAATAATAAATTCCAAATTAATCATAGGTATCACAATATCCATTAGGTAACGCGTTATACATCAACAACAAACAGTAGTACTATCATAGATATATAATAGTATACTTTAGAAGTTTCAAGTACCCACAAAT
>NC_042495.1:61621132-61624027 GCF_005508785.2 Acyrthosiphon pisum
AGCTCAAACTACGCGTTTACGTGTTATTAGACGACTTAAGCGAAGTCCGGACTATGGGGTCCAGATTAATGAGGTTTTACTGTATAATATTTTAAAATAGGTACCGTTCAATAATACTTCAAAAATAAAAGAATATATAAAAGTATCGGATACGGAAACAAACTATACTACCTATATGATTTAAATACTTTTACTGAAATACTTTACAACACTGGGCGCGGATAACGTCATAATGTCTAGTATATATTGTAGTACCTATTAATTGCAAAAATCACAAGTAGGTACCTACTACAAAAACCTATCACAAGATACCGTCTCCCGTCTCCCTAACTGTTTTAATTTTTTTTTATCCAATTAAATGCACGCTGTTCATTACGATATTTTATCCATAACCAGTGTTTGGACATCTCGCGGAATATAAAATTTTAATCTGAACTATACGCCATACTACAATAATAGTGGTTGATTATTCCGCAGTGTCCAACGTGAACGCGGCGAACGCGTTGCCCGGGGGGGGGGGGGAGAATTATATTCTGACCACGCTGTTCCGGACGCGGCAATTGCGACAAAGCTGTTTTGTATTTTGCCGCGTTCACGTTGGACACAATATTGGTATAATAGCAATAATTGTGGCGTACGAGGAAAATCCGAAAATTATGAGATAACACTTTGAGTTTATTATGACGTTTATTATTGATTATTGAATCGAAAGGCATATACAGGGTGATCCATTTAACGTAAGACACTTTATCGTTTAACCATATTATACTGTTATACTAATCTAACACTGTAGTGAAGAGAACGTGACGATTTAGATGAACGTCAGAAGGTCGGTCGTGCTGCGGCGGTAGACGTCGGTGTCGTCGGTGGTCGGTCGTGCCGAGGGCGTCCCGGAGGCACAGGACTAGGCGTGGGAGACGCGCGTGCAGTCTCGAGGAGAGTCGTTATCAGAGAGGGGGGTGTCGAGTCTCACGCCCCGACGTCCGTGGAGACGTCGCGAGTCTTGACATGACGGACGCGGGTCGGGGTCGCCAACCGTAGCAGAGGGACCGTAGAGAGGGGGTGACGGCTCACCACACCATCATAATAATAATATTATTATTATATACGTATTAGACTTATGTATTATAAATTATTATATTTAGCATGTGCGCTAATAGCCATAAACGATAACGAAATATGGTCCGAAGTTCACAGTAACTGCCGGCCGATCGCACTCACACACTAGTACACTGTACACTACACAGTCACACGCAGTTGTCGGGCTGTCTGTCTTTACCAAATTATTATTTTTATATTGATATTTGCGTGTGTTCAATTTATTGTATTATAATATTAAAATATTGCATAGTAAAGTCGTAACTCTTTGTCTCGTTAGTTAGCTGTTACTTGTTTAGAGTGTTAGACGTTCGTATTGCGCCAATCGCCGATTGCACCGTCTGCTCAAGCCGCACTGTTTGTCAGGTATCGTATTTTTTGGGCGATAATCGTTCACTTTTTGTCGTCTTATTTACTTAACAGTGTATGATACTCGTGTGCGTAAATAGACGTATTCAATTATAATATTATATATTAATATTCTTTATTGTATTGTATAAGCGTCAATAGTAGGCTTTTAAATTATTATTTCATTGTGCTCTAATCGACGGCATATTGTTATTGCTTATTACTGTATTCGTTATATTATGGAATAATACAATATCGTGGATGTTGTAAGCATGATAATTTTGGCTAAAATCTACTTTACCAACCCCCTCACGATTTTCAAAATTTTTTTTTTCAAAAGACTTGTTTTTTTATGCTTAAAATGATGGTGTAATTTTTTTTCCCGGAAACTATTATTTTAGAAGTTATAGCCTTCCAAAGTTTACGATTTTACGTTTACGCGCATGCGCGCAACGCTACTTGACTGCCACGCGCGCCTATAACAAATTTTTTTTTTTACGTATTTTAACAAGTTTTGGGACATAGTCAGTTTTGGGTAAGTAATATTGTGAATCACGTCATTATTATGGTGAAATATAAACTATAGTTGAGTACCTAATTAGACTAGGTATATTAGGTATATTTTCGTTTTTAATTGTCCGAGCGAGCGTAGCGAGTGAGTGACCCCACTCGGTGACTCGGTGCACCAAAAATGCAATTTCCTTAACCCTGTGACCCACTTGGGGAGGTGTTGCACAGCAAGTCGGGGGATATTTTCGATTTGCGGAGCGGAGCGACGGCGCCGAGGAGCGTAGCGACGAGTGCCGCTAGCACCGCATCACTGTACGATGTTTTTTCAAATTGGTGGCTCGGTGCAACAAAAATGAAATTTTCTCAACCCTGTGACCCACTTGGGGAGGTGTTGCAGAGCAAGTGGTAAAGTAGATTTGTTCCATAATTTTCTAAACTTTAATTGTGTTATTGGCTCAAATAGTCGAGACACCGACCTAAATTATTATTAGAATTATTTATTTTTTTTTTTTATTAATTAACCCGCGGCAACTTGGGCTATCGGGTGGTCTTTACTGTGGGGGAGGTTACTGTACGTTTAAAGTTTTGGTTCGGCAGATTTTTTGGTGGGCACCCGTAAGTATCTGCCATGTCCGGGTGTGGGATGGCGGGAACTTCTCTTCGGACACTGTGACTTGCCTAGAGAAAAATGCCACCCACGGACTGCATCGAACCGACACCTTAATCCGTTCGGCCCCTCCGTCCCCCTATTTATTATTATTATAATATCGTGGGTACGAATCACCGCTTTATAGTTTATTAGTTGTCAATGTTATATTGTAAAGTATTGTAGTAAAAGTTTTATTATTTTAATTCTTTATTTGTTTCTATTTATAATCCTGTAAATAAAAAAAACCGTGCCATCGCGGTCGTCGTCATCCTTCAACGTTATAACAATAT
>NC_042495.1:61624712-61625559 GCF_005508785.2 Acyrthosiphon pisum
CGACATTTGCTATGTCGTACGTGTGTATCACGTCCTCTTAACATTTTTACGATATTTGATATTCAGCGGTGAGTACACGAGTCTATTGTCTATTATTTTATATCATTGAACTACGCATAATTTTAATAGTATGCCTTTTGATTTGATTTCATAGAGAATTACGAGGAGAATTGTTACCGATTTTTATGGATGCTTATAATTGCTTTTAAAATGTTATTTTTTTAGTTTTTTAGGCCTTCAAATCCTGAACTCAATATACCCGCAACTCACAATGCAAAACGGAACGCAAATACCAGAATCCAGAAAATGTGAACCAGCTGAATACGAGTACAAAAAAACATCTTATGCGGAGTTATTTGAAGTATTACAATCCTTACGCAAGTAAATGGTAAATGAATTAATTAGCCACATAAATATTAGTAATACATTTTTGTTTTTAGACACGAGATTTTTTGTGACGTTAAACTTGAAACGGACGATAAAAAAATTATATTCGCACACAAGGTGGTTTTAGCATCGGCTAGTCCGTATTTCCATGCAATGTTCACAAATTTTGCTGAAAAAAATTATGATCTTGTTACTATGAGACAGTTAAATTCTACCTGTTTACAGCTGTTGGTAAATTTTATTTATTCAGGCGAAATCGTGATCACAGAAAAAAATGTCCAGGTAAAAATATATAAAATTTGTTTTTATTAAAGAAAACTAAATTATTTAAATACTTTATTGTTTATTTCTCAAGGATTTGTTATCAGCTGCAAATCTGCTACAGTTACAAGAAGTAAAAGATGCATGTTGTGATTTTTTAGAGACACAACTCTGCTCTACCAAATTGTATCGGGTATAA
>NC_042495.1:61625609-61626654 GCF_005508785.2 Acyrthosiphon pisum
GACAGACTTTCACTCCCCCTAGTGTCATTCTTTACCACCTGTCTTAGTCTTATTACATTAATAATAAGAGCTCATATATTCTCACCTTGACTACCTACGTTATTACTTATTATGTTCTTTATATTTGTATTATTTGAAAGAAACGGATACTATCCGTTACAATATTTAATAGCTTAATCATATGTTTTTTTTCCCAGTCGTTGTCGACTCGAAACGGTACGTCGGTACCAGAATTAGCTTATTAAGTCAATAGCAAAATACAATATATTATGCGATAAGCTATTGCTTAACAGCTATTTATACTTTATAATTTAACAATACAAAAATATTATTACTAATTATTAGTACTACCTATAGCTATTTACCAAGAAAATGATTACCCATCAACATTATCATTATCGTTTATCGTCAACGACGATTGTTGACGGAATGGGATATCCCAAATACATAATATTATATTATAGCTTCAAACTAATATATACCTCTGTAGAGAAAAGTCCATTGTTGTGGTGCCACTATCACTAAAAAAAAACTAACACGACTGATCAGCATTTTGATTATTGAACGAATCGTGTTTTTAAGACGCAATAAACAAATTTTTGATTATTACAAATTATATCGGAACTAAATAGAATTTTTTTTTTGTATTTGTAGATTATTTCAAATACTTCCAAAGAGTGTTTGAGTATTACTCAAATACTCGACTATTTATAGTATTTGGGTGGTATTTTAAATATTTATTTTAAAAGTACCTATTTGAGTAACTACAACACTGATTATATAATATTATGGAACCATGTACGCTAATCTTATTTTTCTTCCTATAACAAAAAAAAAAAAATCACTTATATGGAACATTAATTGTTTTCGAGCGTTTGAACTTGGACGTGATACCCGCATGTGTTGTCTCCGTCTTACACACGTACGAGATAGCAAATGTCGTTCAGCAGATTCAATTGTGTGCTGTTAGTTTTTATATTAGAGTGAATTTGCCTATTATCAAATTTAAAGGTAAGATTATTATTTAGGGCCCCACGTAGGCTTT
>NC_042495.1:61626704-61627529 GCF_005508785.2 Acyrthosiphon pisum
CATTTAAAAATAGCAATTATCATTATGTGGACAATGAAACACTCTTTGTAAAACTTTTTGTTTTTGTTTTTTTTTTAAGTAATTCGAATCATAAAATCTCAGATATTATATCTTCAACGATACACTTTGTAGTATTATTACTGCATAGTTCGAAAACTTTTCAGTCTTTTCCAATGTGCCATCGCAAAGCTTCTGTAGCTAATTGGAAAAATAAACTTCATCGGCATTGGTTATCATATCAGCTTTAAAATTTTGAAATATGTTCAATGTTTGTTACAATTTTTTACAATGTACTGTTTTCCTGTTTCCGTACAACAGGTAGTCGGTAGACCGTAGACATTTCCAAAAATCTCCTCCATGTCATATAATATCATAAAAAAGTATAAAACATACAGTGGAATGATAAGAATAGATAGGTTGTAACGAGACAAGATCGAACGCACCAAATCTGTGGCGCCCTCTCGTTACCCGTCATTATAAAATGTATATATTCTACGGCGACGCGCTCTCGCGCACCGACTACCGACTGTTCCAGCAGAACATGCAAACCGGTTGCTCCCCACGTGCAACAGAGCGCGCTAATCCCGCAATCTTGATTTCGTCAACAGGCCGCCCGAAGAAAAGTACCCTTTTCCGGCGAAACCCCGCAAATTAAAACCGTATAAAAAACAGTATTCAAATCAGTAGAGCATGTTCTACACCAAGCACCTTATACATGAGTTTTAAATCAAATTAAAATTATCTAAAACGTCAAAAAACTATCACACATATTACACACCAAGAGAGGGACAGAAGTAGCATATATACTCCCTAGAAAGTAGCAGA
>NC_042495.1:61627579-61630927 GCF_005508785.2 Acyrthosiphon pisum
CTAGGAGCCTTCTATTAAATTTTCAAGCTTTTTTATCCAACAAATAAAATTTTATTGATATTTTTAGAAAAAAAACTAAAAAAAAATGGAAAATAAAAATGTCCGTAAAGAGCTCAAAATACATCAAAATATTTTGAAAATGTTATGGTGTATAGAAGATGCTAAGATAAACATTCAGTCAAAATTTAATGTATCTACGGTAATTTTTTTTAAAGTTACACCAAAAACCAAATTCAATTTTGTGAAAAATCGATTTTTAAAGTCGTAGCATTATTTTGACTACTTATCGTGTACACAGACACCAAAAAAATAAATAAAAATAAAAACACACATCATTGTAAAATCAATACATTCATCGTTCCACTCAGAATCTAAAATGTATTCCTCAAACCTTCAGGTATTTGAATTATGATTTACATTATTATAGTTACAGAGTGTAACAGACAGAACTGACTTTTGAAATAACTTTTGTTCTAATCAATATTTTTAATTTTTTTTTTATATAAATAACTTAAAGCTACTTGTGCTATACGTGTAATAAAGAAAAAATTATTTTCATTTTTTAATACTGAAAATAAAAAATTTTAAATTTGATTTAAATTTTTTTGAATAAATTCCAAAAAGCCAATTTGTCAATCTAATTTTAAGAACGATTTGGATGGTAAAAACATTTATCTAAGTCAAGTAGTTTATGTTTTAGAATTTTTTTAAATATCAATATTTTTTGATTAAAATTATTTGGAACGTAACAACTTTTTTAAAAATATTATTTTTGGAAATTTTCCAGCATGGGTATATTTTTTTTAACTATTTACAAATCATATAACTTATCAATTTTTATCATACGTTTAAATAGCATCAATTTTTTTTTTTTTTTTTTTTAGTCAGTTCTTTCTGTTACACGCTGTATATATAATATGAATCATACAAATATTATTTATGTTATTTAGTTTTGTCAATCAAGGATATTTTAGTTCTATGCTAGTAGATAATTAGAATTACACCAATCGAAGAATTCGTAAAACATAAATGTCTATTTAGAACTCAAAATTGTATGATAGGTATCATAAATTCACGGTTTAAAATATAATTTATCTGTATATTTTAATCCGTGATTAAATTTCATAATTTATTAAATTGTCAATATTTAAAATTTTTATATACATTTTTAGTAAGAATAAAAAAATGTTTACTATACATTTAAATATTTAATATGGATAAGTTGGACTTGGAATACTAAAATAGACTAAAATAAACACTTTCCAATATTATATTTTAAGCATGTTGCTAAAATATTTATTATTTTAAATTTAAATTTAAACATAATATTTTTCGTTTGGTGCACATGTACACTAGTAGGTACCTACTACGAGATAATTTTTTTTTTAATTCTAAAGAAAAACAAATCCAGAAGCTATATTCCATATTATTATACATTTGTATTGTGAGTTTTTGAATGTTCGTATCATTACTAGATAAAGGAACAAGCCCTTATAAAAATGAATGCTCGAACTCTAATTTTTTTATGAAGCGAAATCTAAAATTTTATCCCACCACCCACACACTACAAATTTCTAGTCATCTAAATGTAAGAAGTTAAGTGATTGCTTCACATGATATATGAGTTCGGCACCACTGAAAGTCTGGTTGGAAAAAATAGGGCTAAAAAAACTAATATTTAAAAATTCTTTAATATATAATTATAATGCACCGTTAATTTACAACGAAATAAAATTTAATTTCAATAACAGGACTAATACGGAACATAATATTTCAATATAAATAATACAAACATTTTTTTTAACTTTTAATTTCATATCATGATATAAATAATAATTTCATATTGGTGTAAATACCAAATAACTGCAAAATAATATTATAATATATAATTTATTGTATACAATCACAGACAATTTTACTTGATAACATTATTATCACCATATGGTGAAAACAATATTTTAACGATTAGTTCAACACATTAAGTGTGGGAACTAAAGGATACACATTTTACCATTTTTAATTGTGTTACTCTCGTGGAACGTCTGAAAAGTATAGGTACCAAAATATCTAATAAGCTTTTTGATTACAAATTAAGAAAACGTTTTAGGGTTTTCGGGATATTGTAAACAATAAAAAAAGTATTCTAGTATGCTTTAATGGTTTTATTGTGATTGTACGTAGATATTAATCTATATCGTCGTTATTATACGTTTGAATACACAATGTCATTAAAATTCAAAATTCAATCATTCATAAATAAATGAGTGTTGCTTCACGCTAAACTTTTTATCTAAATTCTAATAAGACAAGTGTATAAAAAATCAATTTTGTAATCAAGTTTTAAACTTAAGAAGTTAAAATTGTATTGTAGTAAATTAATGACTACAAAAAAATTTCAGCCTGAAAACTCTGAAACATTCATTAGGTGTTAATATTAATACATCATATTAAATTTATGAAATAAATTGTTATTCATCTTAATACTTGGAAATTTTAAGTAAAAATATATATTTAGTCATATATAAGTACAACAATTAATGAATTATCATAATCCGATTAATTTATTTAAATTAACACTTTATTATTCTACATTTTAAGAATTTAAAACGTTTATATAACTTATCGTTGTTTTCGGGAACATTTCTATACACCCATCCAACGAAGTTTATTGTGTTGTCAGTGATTTTTTTTAAATGAACATGTAAGTTGTGCTTGTTATACAACCACAATACCTTTTGGCATTTGGGTTCTATGTCATAAATTATATCTGCAGCTATGTAGGTACCCTCAGAACGACTATTTCAACTTATAAACCGCTGTCCGCCGTCCGGGTCAGTGTAAAATGAATTTGCTTAAATGTTTCCGCTATATTATAATATACCTGTAAATCTTACAATACGTTTAAAATTATTTAAGTGATATCTACCAGCAATTAACAGGACTTCGTTTTGTTAGATATGATTATGTTAATGGTGATTTAATATTATTATTACAACATTACAAATTAATATTATTTATATACAAGTATTCAACAAAACATTGTAGGCACTAAAATTATTATTAATATACTAGTATTTACTTACACGTGACAATATTTTAAAAAGTAAATGAAACGAATAACGATTGTATGGTAAATAATTTTTTANAATTTTTTTTTTTTTANCTTGTATACCTTCTAACTATTATACATGGGTTATTTTTATATTATATTTGTATTCAAATCACTTAATAATTGTGATATACGCATGTAAGTACATATAATATGAGCTACAAAACCATTCAATTAAATATTTGTATTTAATTTGATTTTTAAATAAAAATGATAATATGTCCCATTTGATGGGACTA
>NC_042495.1:61631367-61667233 GCF_005508785.2 Acyrthosiphon pisum
TGCTGGTAGGCTTACTTTTTTTTCTGCTCCATTTTTCTTTTAGCTTATAAAAATAAAATCAATTACCTACTAAGTTGTGGGACAGTGTGACTATGAGGAAATGACACGGTGTATTCTGACCGTGTAGTGTCCACTGTCTATACGTAATCGTAATAATCAATGTATAAAGTGTCGGTGAGCGTTCATAGTATTACTATTCATTCTACGAAATGTAAATCTTGAAGTTACATTTTTATTATTATAATATGTTTTTGGAATGGGGGTTTTTCCCACTATCGAATTACTTACCGCCTATAATGTGTATGCATGTATTGTGTAGGAAGTAGGTACTGTAATTTGGTACAGTGTGTGGCAGGGCACAAAGTGTTTATTAATAAATAAGAATTAAAATGAATCAGACCATTTATTTTGAAATATGCTAATCGTTTACCGGGTAAATATTTTTATACCTGGGTATACCTGGGTTTATACCAAAAAAACTAAACATTTTATTTTTTTTCTAGTTTCGTAATAATTAATAGTTTGTATTTGAACTATTTGTAGGTATAAGAGTATAAGACAATATATAAATACAGCTCATGGGGGGGATTTATCCCCCATATCCCCCCCCCGTAATTACGCCCCTGCTTTCGGATCGTTGAAAGAATTACAAATCGCTAATAAAGTATCACTGAAGACAAACTTATTGTTTCATATATTATTTAAAGGTCATATCATGATGTATGTGTGTGATAACTACTGAAAAACAATTTTAAAACTCTTACAAACGACAAACTTTGTATCAGATATTCAGATGTATAGCTTTTATTAATATTTTTAATTTCTCAACACTTAGAATTTAACGTAAAAAAAAATATATCATTCATTCTTCAAAACCTATGTAACACAAAATAATATTATATCAGATCATAATATTACGAGGTTTCAAATATTAATTTCTACGTGTGTTTTTTCTTATTATTAATTTAAACAAATTCTCCCCAATATATTACCATTGGGCTTTTTTATTTTTCTCATTTAATTAATTAATTTAATTACAAGCAGTGAGCCCAATATAATACTTTAAATTTAAATAAATATGCGTTATAAAAACTATACTATGGTTGTTCTAAATTCTAATATTATAAATAATAATAGATTACATTAGTAAAATATTAACATAATATTTTTATTTGGAATATATGTTTGGTATAGTTTCTACTACTATACTTTTAAAATATTATCATCAAAAGTCATATTTTATGTGAATAAATGTTTCTGCGTAACTTTGCAAAGAACTTTGATGTTGTAACAACTTACAGAAACATTTCTTTAGAAATTTTATATTTTTATATGATACGTATAATATTAAAACTTGCGTTTTGGTAAACCTATACAGATACATAAAAAATGTTAAAATAAAAATAATATTAAACAAGCATGTAGGTAGGAAGTACTAATAATTTCGTCTGAATATTTAAATCAAAGATAAACGCTTAATCATATAATAATATATACGTATCAGCATTGTAACTATTATATTTTGTACTTTTTCTTTACTATTTAGTATTGATGGTCCCTTTATGACTCTACTAATTTATTTCGATCGGGGTTGGTCGTATATTAAATTTACGAAAGGTCATACTGATGATAAATGACCACAGAGTTGTAAAATAAGTCGGATAAACCAGGCAGGCTTAGAGATTCTAAAGCCATTCATCGTAATTTACCTAACCCTAAAATGACATTGGTAAAATGTGCGTATGTGTGACGCACTACCAGTCATTAGACATCCGTAATGTATTCATCGTGATATATTACGACATGCATCCTTGTAATAAAATTTAAGTGATTCCAAGTGTGAAATTGCATTGATTGGGTCCACCGATTCCGATACGTCAATACTCGTTCAGTGCGTTTAAATAGATCGAAAAAGGTTTATAGATATTATTTTATACAGTGAGTAGGAAAGGAAAATATTTTAGACCGTTAGTATTATGGGTGTGTCATTAAGGATTTTTCAAAAGCATTACTCGTGAGCTAAGCTTTAAGTTTGGGTTCTAAACCATTTCTAATATAGTTTAATTCAGTAGGTACAATTGTGAAGTTATCTTCACTTTGGACATTTTAGGAATATAGTAACATAATCCTATATTAATATAGGCACATAATATCTCTACAAATTCCTATAATAATATACTATAAATTAGGCACACGTTGTATTTGCGCCTTTCTGCCATAATAATTGCCAATGAGATTTAAGAACCCTCAATAAATAAATAGTATCTTGTTTATAAAATAAAATTGTTCATATTTTAAATTTTATTGCACGAATTCTATTAATTAATTTAATATTTGTCAAACTTATATGAAAATATATTAACTTAGGATAATTATCTTTCTATAAAAAAATGTATTTATTCATATTTCATTTTAAAGAATTAACACCATTCGAGTTTTTTCCATCGTAAATACAAAAACTCCATAATATATTTCTAACAAGGAAATTCGATTTTACAAATAAATACTATCGAAATTCACTATGGAAACCTGCTTAATGCTTACCTTAGAGGATTTTTCTCTAGATAATTCATTTTTACCGTAAGTATTTGGTATGGCTCTCGAGTTCTTGTATCCGCTACCGGTATTTGGAGACCGTATCTAGATAGTATCTAATAAAGTTGTTGCTTCAATTGACCCGGAAATTATAATATTATAACTTTTTATAATTTAGCACCAGCATCTCCTAGTTCTCCAGTGTTTGTGTTCTGAGTAGATTTAAAACGGGCTGATAGTCATGTGGTTTGTGGTTTATTGTCATACAACGAGCAATAATTTAAAGATTACGGTCCTGTACATGTTAAATTCGTAATATTTACTTAACTGTATCTGAGAACCACACTACAGATCTATATTTCACTATTTATCAAACTAATGAGTAGCATAGTGCTTAACGACATTTACCAAAAATAACTGACCTAGCATGCCCCCTGCAAATTTATACGCCAAAAATCAAAATCGATTTTTTTCGAAAACCGATTTTGCATAAAAATTCCTGTTTTTCCTTAATTTTTGTTGTTTTACCCGGCGATTTTGAAAACTTTTGGGAATTTTAAATTTTTACCTTCCAAATGCACCAACTAGATTCACTTTCCAATCGAACAAGATACTGTTGAAGAAAATCGAAGCCGTCTTACTGACCCAAACAGTGGTGATAGACACAACAATTAAAATTAGAATTAAAAATTAAAAAACACACATCTATGTAAAATCAGAATGTAAAAATATATGGAGTGTGAAACAAATAAAAAATAAATCATAAAGTTGTTATCATACATCAACAGCTATTAAAACTAAAATAAAATTCACTTTAAAGAAACATCTACTCCTTCGAGGAAGGCATTAATAATAATTCCATTGTTCATAATATCTGCTTATCTTGAAAACTATTTTATTTTATCTGTTAAATAAGACGTTATAAAAAAAAAACATAAAAAATGTAATTAACTCTAATATAATATCACAAATAGATAACAAGCATTTCATCTTCAATAATCCGTAGCTCGAGGTAAATAAAAACAATTGGTTATTTGTTATACCAATTAATTTGGTGGTAGATACCTATATATTGAAAAACATATCAAAAAAGAAAAATCCTTAAATAAAATAAAAATAAATAAAATCAGATATAATTTATTCTTAGGTACCTATTTCTATTAGTATATGAATAAATAAAAGATAGTATCAATTTATAAATGAGTATTATTATAAAATAAATAGTAGTCGCAAAAAAGTTTCTGTTGTATATTTGTTTGTATTTTAAACTGAGTTTCTTCATTATCATACATTTTCACTAGATCAAAGATTAAAAAGTCGTATTAAGATAAAAAAAATTTAAGAATCGCGTGGTCATGTAATGACCAAAAATAAACAAAAAGAGCGAAATGATTTTTTTTTTCGAGATAAGAGTGTCTAAGTTTATTTCCTTATGATTTATTAATAATTTCAACGGAATTACATTTTTAAGTATGTGGGTATAGGTATTGGTTTAATAAACGTTTAGTATAAAGCAAAATTTACATAATAGTGATTATAATACAAATAGGCCTCATTTCATCAATCTTCAAGAATATCTTAAAACAAGAACGTACTGGCTTAAGTTATGGTTTAATGGCTTATTTGAAAGTTACGTTACATTGACGTTTTTTAAAAAAATATTTTCATTAACAATTATTGTAATATTTTTTAAACAAAAATAGTATTAGGTATTACTTTTTACCTACATATTTCAAATGTTTCTCATTGGTATAAAATATACAAAATAAAATATAAACATTATATAAATATTAGTTAAATATTTGTAAGTTTTCATCAATCATACCAATTGTTTTTCTTGAATTTATGATTAATTTAATAACACTATTACCAGTCTATTACAACATAATTAATGTGTTATATATTATTAATGTATAACTAAAGTAGAAAAAATGAAATTAGATTGCAGTATTTTTTATGAAAATATATAAGATCGTTATTTTCAACTTTTCAAGTATTATCTACATAATAATATACATGTTAAAGTTCAGTCGATTAGTTTTCCAAATACAATATTTATAGTTTATAGATAAGATCCCACAAACAAAATGTTTTTAAAGTGTTAAAAATCTGAAACACGCATTACTCACAGTTAAAAAACTTTAAATTTCGTCTACAATCAGAAACTAAAATTAAATAATTTTACTTAATACATATTTTTAAACATCAAAACATAAATAGAAAAGATTATTTTGTTTTTAGATTCTGAGCGGAGCGAGGGATTTAGTGGTTTTACAATGGTGTTTTTTTTTATCATGTCTACAAAATTTCTACCGAAAGGATTGCATTGATTTCAACATAAAGTATCTTATCTTTTAGCAAATTGGATCAAGATGGTTCTTTAAACAGGTAATTTTTCGATTTTCTCAATAGTTGTTTAATCCACAGGAAACACCACCGACAAATTACGAAAAACCGCTAAAAATGGGATTTTAATTTGTAAAGCTTTGTGTATCACCATAGAAACTAATAAAAATAAAAAAAACCGATTTTTTTTTTTTTTTGTAATTTATAATATTAAATCAACATACAGGCTATAGTAAAATATAATCTATATATAAAAGAATCTAACTTGATTTTGGAGACGAAGGAAACTGGTTTGTTTGTTTATTTATTATTGTTATTATTATTATTAATATCGTTATTAATTATCTATTTATTTGTGTGCACTTGCATTTTTCCATTTGAAATAAATATTATTCTTTGAACAAATAATTTATTGTTACATTTTTTTCTACCTTATCTCTATTCTATAATAAAAAAAATAAAATTTACCACTCCAATGGTTGAATCAAAAATGTAGGATATATAATTTTCAGAAATTAGTAATAACAATAACTACAATATGTAATTATATTATATTATTTGTATAGCCAAAAAATGTTTTTAAATTAAATTATAAAAAAATTATTTCTTCCGGAGGAAGGTCGGGCAGCTAGTAACAATATAAAATATTCGACTAATGAGTAACGAAGATAGCTTAACCAATAAATATAGAAGTACAAATATTAGCTATACTAAACTCGTAGACTATTTGATTTGATTTTTTTTTTTTTATCTTAAGCCCCGTAACTATGGCCATTAGCTGTATTGGTTTTGTACGTTTTTAATGTCGGTAGGGGGGGAACACGTGTGTGTTGGGTTTGGCAAAATTTTTGATTGGGCACCCGTAGGTATCTGCCATGCCCGGGTGGGGGATGGTGGCACTTGTTCTCCGGACACCGTGACTTGCCCGAAGAAAAATGTCGCCCGTGACCAAGAAAACGAGCCGGCGTCGGCTGCGTCGCAATCGACGCCTTAGACCGCTCGGCCACTTCGTCCCCTTATTTGATTTTAATAATAACTTATAATGTACAATGTAATATGTTTCTTGTATTATCGTTATTATATTAATTAGTAATTACTTAATACTTGAAAAAAGCCTAAACAATAGTTTTTATATCTCCAAAAACATAAGCAACACATTAGACAAACAAAATAATTCGGCTTATAGTTACAATTTATTTATAATGATTTATGAATACAAATTATGTTGCCACTAAAACTATAACTAATTACTACTTCGAATAAAAATAAGATAATATGTAAAAGATAATTTTATAGATAGTTCCAAAGCATCGAAAGTTTTACAGTAAATTGATTAACACGTTCATATCCCAAATGTATGAAATAACTTTGTATATATTTATGACTTTTAAATTGTAATTTCCAAATAAAAAATTTTCATAGAATAAAAATACGCAAAATAATCTCATGAAATTATACCAGTTAAATTTTAAATGATAAATAAAATATTTATAAAATTAATCGTCGAATAATTGAATTGAGTTTTATTTTTTAAATAAGCGTCATCAAACAAAATTATCTTTATAATATTATGACAAACACACCGACGGTTTTATTCAAATTATTATATTCAGTGAATTATAATAATAAAATAAATATTTAAAAAACAAGATCATTACAATGTGAGTTGTTTTTTATAATAGTTGTTATAACTACAACATTTTTTTTATTTCATGATTTTGGCGAATTTTGTCAAAATTTGAACTTCAAATGGTTGGACATTAAAAAAATATTGTAATTAGGTATTTATTATTATTTGTATATGGGTAAATGAAAAATATATAATGAACCTAGTATTACATTTTCAAGTCCTTTGACCCAGTGAAAGCATTTTTATCAACACTTATAAAAAAAAAAACGCTAAAAAAATTTAAAATTTAAAATTGCATTAAAAGGATTAAAAATAGTCAAAATATTTTAAACATCTTATCATATATAGAAAATGATAATGTAAAATATATTTAGTGAAAATTAACAGACGTGTGCCGGCGTGCAGCACACGCAAATAATCATTAAACAAATTACTATATTGTTATGTTCTACTGAATTTGTTTATGTGCATTAATGTTTTTAATCTTTTAAAACCATTATTGTATAGACCATTTGTATTCGACCTGAGTCCTGGGCCACATGTGGCATTGTGGCCTGCCAGACGTTTTAATGCAGCACGGAAAAAAAATATATTTATAATTTGTAATTATACAATACATCTTACATTTATTTTTATTCTTTTTTAATCCTCCCACCCCTTACTTAGTACCTTAATTACGTTATTGGAGTAGGTAAATTGCGTCCTCAAAAAAAAGTCACCGTTATATATTACGTAAATTGCGGCCAGAGTATTTTTAAAGCTTACGTAAATATTGCATCACGGTATATTCTGTTTATTTCCAGTCAGCAAAATAATTGAAAGATAAATAAAAATTAACGATGGAAATGGAAACATATACCTAATATGGTTAGGTAAAGAAAAAATGTATGAATTACAAACAAAATAGAATTACTCAATTAGACTTATTGTGCGGGAATAAATTATATTATACAAATTGTTATCAGTATTACGCTTAAATTCCTAAGCTTGATTACTTATTTAGAATAATATCTTTTTTAATCATAAACAACAAACAGCAAAAACAATATTATTAACCATACTGCATTATTAATGCAATTAGATTGCTAGTCTATCCCAGAAAAATTGGAGTGAAAATATTGATTTTTCTAAAATATTCCTATATGCAATTTTCATATATCTGTACAAAATACACCCCAACCAAAATTTACATATTATGTATAAAATATACACGGACTAGAATTTATACGAAAAATTAAAACAGGACGCAATTTATAGCGAGAGTAACGTAACAAAAATACTATGTATGTGGCCCATTCGAAAAAAAGGATGAGTATGACTGGTATTGACTATATTAAAATAACATAACCGATAGATACTACAGTAATACAACAGAACGTCCAAAATATTGAATCGAAAGTTTTGGAATATTTTCTATCTAATGTGAACACATAATTATTTCTGGAATTTAGCTATGAATTTATGATGCTAAATATTATTCATAAAGAAATGTATATTATACCTATCCCTAGACTTCATTTGACATTTATTATTGTTCCGATGAATTCTTGTGTCGTTTACCCACACCAAAGCAACTGCAGGATTTTCACATTACAATTGATAAAACGGTTTCATGACATTGTGCACCACACAATTTTGTGCACGGTTTTTACTTCACCGATACTTAAATAAGCCATCTTACGAAATATTCTTTTGTAGAATTTGAGTAAGTATCGACATGGACAAATAAGTTATACAAATTTAGGTAAAAATATTTTCACACGTGATCATAAATACAAGCGGACCCGGTACTAATCTAATTTAGAAATTAGATTATTCTTTTTTTATTATTATTATCCAAGATAACGATCCATAGGTAATATTATCGATCTGGTGTTCATGCGGGGCCTGTAACGTAACTGGATTATATTATTTATATACGAAAACAGTAAAAAACTTAGTTTAATTTATACTTAATACCCCCTCCTCTTTCAATTATTGAACAATTATTTAAAAAATGAGACAACATTTTTAAATTATAAAACGTATATTTCGAAGGGACACAAACAATTTTAGCGGGTCACGCTTGTGTATTACTGTACAAATAAATGTAATATGATAATGTACTGCTAACAAGCTTGACGCTGATAATGTAATTGTATATTTAAAGTGCACCAAAATTAGACAATTAAATATATAATAATGTGGGTACCTTTTATATTTTTAATATATTTTTAGTACAGTTTTAAACTTGAGATTTATTTAAACAATTAGTGTTAAATTTAGTTTTAGTTTAGATGATTTACGTATATAGTGTGTAGGCACTAGATTTCATTAAAACAAATTTCAGGTAAATATATTCGTTTTAATCATTGACAAATATTGTATTTTAATAAAATACATTAAATATTAGCTAGGTATATTATAACTATTGCAAAAAGAACATTGCGTAAAATTGTGTAAAAATAAATAATTGAATTGTCTTTACGATATTATTTGAAAAATATAAATTAACATTTGTTTTCAAAATTATATATTACTATTTTAAAAGTTTTTAACTTATTCATTTGTTGGATTATATACATTTCACAGAAATAAATAGATATAATGTACATACTATTATTAACAAATAAAATTTTTCTCGGGATTTAGATATTATTGTATATTTGTATAGTCATACAAGTTTTTGAAAATTATTTATCTATTATAAATAGTTTTTTTGGTTAAGTTTCATATTCACAATGCCTAGTTAAATTTAAGGTTTTGGCTCAACGCTTCAAATGTTTACAACGTTTTGGACACCTTCCCGAAATATATTAACTTTTATTTCCAATTAACATAATGTTATAACTAATAGTACAGTTTTTTGTTTTGTTTTTTTTTTCATTTATTACTAAATTACCAAACTTTTAAATAATATAATACGACATTGTGTCGTTTAAAACTTACGTAAGCATTGGATATATTATCGTCTGTACTAAATATGCAGACTATTTTTTTTAAATGATTTAAATAATAAGCGTAAAACCAAAACAAAATAATAAATAATATATTGTTATCTAAGGAGAAAGCTTATCTGTATATTTTTTTATATAATAGTATCAGTTAACTGAATAATTAAATTCAAATATTGTTTATTAATGTAAAAAATTTCTTTATATGTAAATAATCAATTTACATTTTTACATTATATTTTCCCAGGGAAAATACGTAAAATATGCCAGTTATAAATTAAAAATGTACCTATATGTTCTTCATTCACAACAAATAAAACTGTTTTACATATTAAGTACTTTTTTGAACAAAATATTCTTTATTTATTCCTTATTGAAATTTATATATTTACAGCACGAGTGCCCATTTTATAATTCAAATTAAATTCCACAACTATAACTATATAGAGAATTAGCGAAAAATTAGTATTTTAGTTAACTAGTTAATTCGAATAAATAAGTATGTTCAACGTAAAATATTATAATATGAGCCCTGCCTATGTAATTATTTATAATTATTTACATAATTATTATAGCCCCTATATTATATGACAATAGTATAAACACGGTGATTGAACCATAATAATTTAATTATATATTCGTTTCAAATATAACGCAGAAGGCATAAATAACACCTGACATTTATAATATAAAATAAATATTATGCCAACGATTGTAGTGTCCCCTTCTTTTTTATTTATATATAACATGAAAAAAAAGTGTTAATTTACAAAATATTTAATGTACCAAGTACTAAGTACACCAATATAACCGTATTAATTAATATAAATTAAATCGTTATACGTATTAATAAAACACCCATTCTTATGATAAATTTATTCATATTCTACACTGTTGACATTAACGGGTTTGAACTTGAAGATGCAAAAACTGCAATGTATCATAAAAAACTCGATAACATTAATTTAAACACATTATTCTGATAATTAATACATATTATGACCGTCAATGAGTGCATCCTAGTTTACTAAACTATTGTTTAAATTATAACGACAGTTATAGGTAGCGAATAAATAAAAATAATTATATTATGGCGCAATATTTACGTGTGTGTAGGAATATAATGATACTAAACAAATACGTTGATTGTATTTTACACATACGCATTATATGAGAGAGATGATACGTCGACCCACTCGATTTTTGAACAATTGAATCTGACCTAACTATTTAATCAAAACTGGTATTATTCTGAAGCTCGTATACGTAAATAATTAAGGATCCCAAATTTTAATTAAATTTAATGAAAACTGTAAATAATAGTAGGTACGCTATAGAATTACGGGCTATGGTATCGCTTTTATTTTAGTTGTCGGTCAATCAAGTTATTTGTCGGACGTAGTTAAAACACGCGCACAAACAAGTTCATGTTTTGAAGTTTGGAACGTCAACATTTTAGAGCTCGATAACGATGTTTTGGGGTAGTTTTCAAAACGTGTTTGGAATGAGGATGAAGTCGTTTTAAACAAATTACATAGTGTTTCATGGCGATTAATGAAAAAGTAGACGCGGAACGCGGAAGGACATTTCTACGACATCTCAGTGAGACCATTTTGTGTTCTCGTATAGAGTAGGTATACCTATTAAGTACACACACAAAACGTCGTTATGGCATTATGCTTCAATAATAATACATCGTACGAAATTCTAATCGAACATTATTGAGACATTGTCAACAAATAGTACAAATATCACGTGTCCGTATAATGTTTATTCGGGATATTTTGTAAAGTATAATGTATACAAAACTTGACTACTGTACATATTATAGTTATAGTGTTATTTGGGGTATAATAAAGCTGTATATAAAGGGAGGAATCCAATTCAAATCTCAAATACTTAAAGTGCGTTACGACTAGGCAAACCCTCTATGCCGTTTTAAATTGTTATTAAAAATCTACAGCCATGTTTTTCAATGTAATAAAAAAACATATTATTTGAACTATATAAAAACGTTCAGAACTTTATTTTTATTAAACGCTATTTTGGTATTTCACTTTAACAACGAGGCATTAATTGAGTGCCCGATAAAGTTTAATCACATTCCCTGCTATACAGCTATGGATCCATATTATGGACTCGACTTTGGCGAAAAGTTAACGTTTTATCATACGTTTAATTTGTAAATGAGGAGTACCCGTAAACAAAACCGTAATCTCTAGAATATTAATGTGCACGAAACAATGGCCGAGATTCGATTTACCTGAGTAGGTACCTACTCTACATATATAACAGAGTGCCGATCCACCGACCAGAAATAAGTTTATCGAATGATTGGGCGAGACTCACGTATATATTACTTGCAAGCATATATTACTTTATATACGTATTTAGATACGATTATGGTTGATAGCGTGGCACATATTATTATAATTATATTTAGCAATGAAATCGAGGCCCGCCGCTGATACAGTCGTCAAGACGTCCATGACATTCGTAAAACGAGTTCAACGATTTGAAATTGTCATAATTGACTTGACAACAATGAAACGAAACAATGGATTGGACGCAGCTTAATACCAGTTGTACTTCTATTTCTTCTGGGTCATAGAAACTGAAATCTAAGAGTAACCCAAGGCGTTAACACCGAGATCGTCGATGCCACAATGGATGACAGAATATCTACGATTATAACACAATAGCTTCCTAGGAAACTATTTTAATGAGTAATATCCGCTTTTAGTAATACTATCTAGTTTCCCCTGTGTTACGAATACAAAATTATTAGTAATTGTTAACATCCATCGTTTCCAATTCATTAGAGTCATAATCATATTATGTACATTGTAACTACACATTTTTTAACTATACGTACTCATATAATACGCGTGTTTATGAATATTTGTTATTAGTTCGTCATTCTATTAACCTGTGGATATTTCAAAAAAAAAATAGCACAGTATTAAATATACAATCACTTTTTAAAAAATATAGACAACATTTTAAAGCGGTTATCTCTCACTCACTATGACGTATACAATCTTTCATAGTGATAAATCTATTCAAATTTCAAAATGATGCAATAAAACTAAAACAACGTTAACAATACCTATACATAAAACAGATGCAACAATGCATATTCACATTTTCTAATGTAAAAAATGCAAAGGTGGACAAGTTAATGAAAATAAACAACTCAAGTTAAGTTAAGTTGAGAGAATACAAGATCAATAAGTTAAAAGTTAATAGTTAACAAACTATAAATTTAACTCGATAAGTTAAAAGTTAATATAGAAAAAAAGTTAATCTATTTTTTTTTTTACTAGAATGTAAATCACATAAAGAGTGAATGTGTCTTTCTAATTTATAATTTATAAAGTATAAAAAACAATTTTATTGAACTTTTATCATAATGTACACTGTTACCATTTTACCTTTACCTTACTATTATTTACTAATTTAAACTATACTCATCTCAAATTATTAATTTAACAAATATATTTTTTTATATCGTATGTAAATTGAATGTCATAATACGTGAAGATGGGTACATGACCTTTATATATATTATAAGTTATATAACATTAAAACAACAGTTATCAATTTGTAATTTAAAATTAATAATTTTATTAAAAACATTTATAATTGCAACTCGCATAATATATAATTTACAACTTAATAAAATATATTAATAAACACGAAATTATGTTATCAAGAAAATGTTTGTTGTTTTTCTATTGGATTATTTTTCTTTTATACTGATATAGTAATATTTACGTATAAACGACAAATTTTAAAATGTTTTCAACTTGATGGATTTTTTTTAAAATCAACTGAAAAAAGCTAAGTTATTTCAACTGTAAATTAAACTAGTTAAGTTCATAAATTGATTAGAAAATAAACTAACTAGTTAGTCAAAAAAACCTTTGAAAAAATGTAAGAATCACACAGTAAGAAATCTTCGAGTAGCTATCGTTTATATTTTTCATTTATATATTATATATAATATATAATATATATACTGGCATAGTCCATATTTTATATTTTCCATCCAACTTAACCTCAACAATGGCCATTTCCAATAATATAAAATTGATTTTTAACCTGGTAAAACGCCTGAAACCCCAACATTATGTTATATTACTATATCCATAAGTCTTTTCCAGTTTATCAAATACCTTGAGAAAATAATTAAATTTATACTGCTCATATGTGATTTTAGAATCTTTAACACCTCAAAAAACTATAACTTAGAATAACTAAATTGTAATTGTATCATGTAATTACTAAGCTTTGTTTATGTTATTCTATATAGTATAGAAGAAGAGCAATACAATTTGTTTCACCTAGTTAGTATCATCAATGTCTAACATTTTATAGAATGACATGGGCATACATGGTTAAAAAATATTCTGTCCCCGGAGCAATATAAGTTTATATATCATGTAAATATTATGTATATCATATTTCCTACATAATAATATGTACAATTAATACGACTTAACACTAAAATATCAGAAACTTCTTATAGGTCCTACCTATAGTTTTCAACGTTAAGATTCCAAGAGCTACAAAGCACTTACCGCCGAACAGGATAAACCTATATGTACAATGTACATATAATATAATTTATTATTAGCATTTTCAACATCTCCTAACTCCTATTATACTTATATTGTTTCATATGCATCAAAATGGCGAGACAATAAAGCACAGCTAGAAATTATTGTTTTAATATCGCTAATTCGTAGGGACATGTTTTTACTTATATCCCTTTAATACAAATTCTATTTTATGATGTCATTATATCAAACAAAAATAAAACAATGATAGTAACATGCAAAATGCTCATCACCATTTAAACGGTCCCGCGCTTGCCCCATTTTATATTAAATTCAACCAATTTGAACTGGCAATAATATTGTTGGACCCCCCCCCCCCCCATTTCTGTAGGTTTATGACTGTTTCTGGCAAAGTTTTTAGAAAACATTAGACCAAAAATAAGAAGACTTTTTTTTCGGTTTTTCGCAACGTACAACTGTACAAGGGCTGATAAGGGTCACTCACTCGGATAGCTTACATTTTAAACCAGAAATATCCACCACATGGGGTAAATAATTGGAAAATATTGTGGCTATGTAAAATAACTGTTCCGTACGCGCTGC
Source organism: Acyrthosiphon pisum (assembly GCF_005508785.2). NCBI lineage: Eukaryota > Metazoa > Arthropoda > Insecta > Hemiptera > Aphididae > Acyrthosiphon > Acyrthosiphon pisum. The sequence continues at coordinate 61,645,977 of NC_042495.1, forward strand.
GATATTATAATAGTTTGTTCCAGACGTGTTACGGCCAATTCCCATCGTAACTGACTGAAAATAAAACCCAATGGGCCACGATAGTTTATCTTAATTATGTTAGTTGTAATGTCAACTATCCGTTAAAGTCTTTTTACGTTTCTTATTCGTTCTTTTTTCTTTATTGATCTCTTACTCACTCCAAGAAAAAGCAATTAATAACCAAAACAATTTAGAAACCTACCATTACGTTAAAATACGCTATAACTAAGATAACTACTACACGTCTATATAAATTCTTATTGAACTCACGTCTTGGCAATATTTTAAAAACATTAAAACTAGTTGTTCATTTTGGTACGAGAAGTGATTATAAAGCTAAACATACTATAACCTCTGGCCGTATATCCCTTAAATAAAAATTAACACAATATTACATTTCAAAAAATGCAACCATAGGTAGGGAATTAATTACTAATATTTTTTAAGTGTTTTTAGTTTTAAAAATAAAAAAACAATTTCTAATAAATAATCCACAATAAACATTTAAATATTTCATACAATTATTTAAATAATATTAATATGAAAATAGACAATAGTAAATACTATTATACAGTTACATAAGATACATTATATAGTTTTAGTGTTTCATATTCTAATTTTGTGATTCCTCTTTTCACTCCCTTGCACTCTTTTCAACATCCAGCAGGATAAACTCCTTCTTCATGTGAAACTCCGTCCTTACTCGCAGTTCTTCTTTTATATCACTCCTTTTCTAGGTCAGGTTCCCACAAAGGATTCCATTCCTGAACGTCCCCAGGTCTGCATTTGCAACTTAACTGCTCCATAGTGTCGGTCTTGAATTGGCCAGTGCACCGCCTATTGTGTCAAGCTAACGAATCCCCTGGGCCCTGGCGAGCACCTCAGCACGCTACGCGCCGTCCGATCAATGAACCTTGCCACTTATTAGTACACGCGTCAGCCAGCTCTTCATGTATTAGCGATCGAACCAGAACCTCACTTGGGCCCCCCACGGGTGAGAGTACGTCCCATATCATCACTGGATGCTCCGGCAATAGATGGACAATAATAGTTGCTGTTCTGCTACGAGCCACAAGTCCATCTGAGCAGTATTCGTTACCACGCTATGCGATAAGCCTCAATGATCGCTGTCAACGAGCTTAGATGTATCCTTCCAGAACTGTTAAGAGATAATTAAGTCTACACATTCGGTAATAGGGATATTTAATATGTATTATAATATGTTTTCGAATTGGATAAAGTAAAATTATTCTAAATTACGAAAAAAAAAGTCTTGGTACCTTGTCATTGAGTTTATCATTGTTGTTTGTAGAGTACAACTTGAATTCAATAACAAATCGCTATTGTATATTAAGAAAAGAATCCTGAGCGGAGACTAAACGTTATATCAGCACATATTTTTAAGAATATATTTTATTATATTTACCTATTACCTATCTATATTATTATTAGTTATTTTATTTTTCTCTTAAAATGGTAGGTATAACTGATTTTTGCCAACAAATATTATTATAATATAGGTAGTGAAGTGAGTCATTTCGGCTGCAAGTGATGTTGTACTACACGATCTGCCACAGGCGAGGTCTAAAGTTCATCCAAGACTGCTAAATTGCCTTTCCACACGAGCCTTGACAATTTTTTTGTCTCACGTCTATCGATATTACGATTATCCATGATTAACTGTTTTTCTGTTCTAAATATATAGATATTTATTTTAATTATAGGTATACAACGGCATTACGAAAGTAACACACCTCCCAGCTAGTATTTGATAATATTAAATTAAACAAAATGTACTGATACGTTCATATTAATATTATAATATATTAATCTGATTTGGACAGTGAATTTTCCGACTACTGCGTAGAGTGGGTGATTGCTATTTTTCCATCCTTTGAGCGGAAAAAGCACTTACTATCCACTGGACAGAAAAATGTAATTTTCCAACGCTTCGACTGTCATCAAAAACTAAACTTTCGGTGCATGCGTGACAAAAATATTATTTTTATACAATATTGCAATTTGATATCACGTAACATATAAATCAAATCTAACGTGCCAAAGAACGGAGTGAATAGGTTCATGGTATATAAATATGTATCTAAATTCTAGATTCTAAATATTCTAAAAAATTGTATTGAAACAAAAAGTGTCAAGCCCCTAAGAATAATATTTATTGAATCAAACTAAAAAACTTAAAATGTCTTTAAAAAAAATATTTTGCATACATAATTTTAAAATGTTTAGGTTTCTGTAAGTAACAAGTATTCTTAACTTAGAAGGAACCTTGCATTACATTTTATAGATATTTAACTACAATTTTGTTGTTGTTTTTTTTTCAGATTACTTACCACTCCTCTCAGAATCTAAAGATTAAACTTCCAAATAATACTTGTATAGTTTTAGTACAGTGGTACTTTATTACCTATTAATTATAATTTAAAGCTACTAAAATAGTACAATAATAATTTTTTTATTTCCGCATAGTCGCGTAGGAATTAAAAGCATAGGTGTCCGATCGTCTTCTGGACGATCACCAAATATAGTTACATAAATAAAATACTATAATGTATAGGTCCCCATTTTTATAATTAAAACATCGAAATTGAGAATGAAATAAATAATAATATTATGTTTGTGGTTTGTAACTAAAATTGATCAATACTTTGATTAAATTTCAAATGAAAATGTTCCATTAATTATAATATTGTTTCACGCGTATTGTATGTTAAAAGTGTTTTTAGTTCAATTGTTATTGTTTTTGTTCCGTATCTCCATGACCCTGCATTCGTGGATCCTTCTATATTTCAGTAGACTTCCACATTCATACATTTATACAAAATCAACAAAAGCAATTAATAATAAGTATTAATCACAAAAAAAAATAACATGTATAAAATATCAATCACCAAGAAGAATTCCCACTGTACAAATTGTCAAATTAAATTTAAAATTAAAAACTATTTTTTATTTATTATAATATTATAATATATCCACAATCCATTTGAATTATTTCAATGAGTACTTTGTGACCAAGTTTAATATGAGTTAAGGTTATATTGGTAAAAATATATTGAACAATTTTTAGTAAGTAAAATATCTTCAAATAAAGATTTTTTTAAATATAGGTACCTACCATCTGCAATATATCGATTAAAAGTCGGGCATAACTTCAAAACTATTACCAGTCATCTCGAGAAAGCAACAGTAAATACATTAATTTATTATACAATTTTTTAAAAGTTGGGTTAAAAATGAATTCATTAATTTCCTCATATTTTTTCCATATTATTATTCAACCTAATATAATGCCTAACCTAATACAAAGAAAATATTATGTTAAATATAGTAACTCAACATTTCAATTCAATACTAATGTCTTAAATATTTGCACTTAATATTATTAAGATGTAAAAGCTTTAGAATGTATAGAGTCACTACCTACTCACTACTGTAGCAATATGTTCCGACCTGTTTTTATATTATAAATAACACTAAACTTTTCAGTGATTTTATACATTTGAAATAAAATACAAGAAAAATTAATCCATTGGTTTTAGTGCTATAACCATTGTGACAGTAAAATATATAATAAGTGTACATAAATAGGATTAATAAATATTTTATATCGTGGTAGAAGTACATGCAATAAAACACGAGAGATGGCCAATATAGCATTACATAAGAAGATACACATTTTATATTGTACACCTTTATTATAGCGGAAAATCAATAGAGCACCTACCTACACCATTCCCTTAATATCGCTATAGAATTATTTTGTTGTCCATCGAATCACATATAGAAAAAAAAACCTATATAACACGTAATAGGTGTCTTGCAAGAAAGCGCGTATACCTAAAATATGACGTGTATGTAACGTTAATATAATATCAATTATAATAATCCATCTTAAAATATACTTTAGCATGTTATTGATTTTTAGTTTTTAAATGTATTAATTATTATACTTTAAGAGAGCGAACGATTATATTATTGCTGTTACAATATCTATAATTAAGAAATAAGATACAGTGTGTACGTCATTTACATACTATAAAATAAGATTCGGTGTAAAATCAAAACTTCAGAACCATTAGACAGATAGAAGGTATCTAAAACAGAAGTATGGCCGACATAATATTATTATATTAACCAACTCTCAGCCTTCGATAAATTAATCATATTGCCCTAACGGTAAGTCCAGTGTATATTTACACTGGATAGGTAATTCATAATACATGATGAAGTACTGAAACATTTATTATCTTGCGGTAGCTTAACTTAGTAATTATCATAAGGAAATTAGACAACCTGTTAATTAATCGATATATTATTATCGTAAGATGCGTATAAATATCATTGATACTTAAATTGATGGTTTATTAGAATATTTATATTCTATACTGTCCTGCAATTACTAACACTTTATAATTATTATAAATAGCAGAAGTATATAAATATACATATAAAAGTCAAGGTACCTACGTATATTACAATAATTAATTAACCAAAAATGCAATACACATAGGCGCAAATAGCGTTGAGATTTGGGGGGGGGGGGCTAATAGGGCCTTACTTTGATAATATTGAATTAGCTTAAAACAAAATGTATAGGAAATGTTTGGGAGGGTTATGGACATTTTTAGGGGGGCTTAGCTCCTAGAGCCCCCCCCCCTATTTGCGCCTATAGCAATACATTTAAATAGACCATAATAATAATAATATATGCTGTACACATAATTGAAAAATGTAATGTTATTTAATTTATTCGTGTTTTTATTATTTTATTTATTTTTTAATATCATATTGTAAGCTGCATCGAAATGTCCAATTATATTTAATCTATCCAAACGTAAATCGTACTTAAATTTAATTTTTCACTGATGAAAATACAATTGAAGGGAGAGCAATAATTATTTACAATGCATTTTTAACTAAATAAAATATTCTTCGAGTTAGGGCCTTTTTATTATAAAACTGTATTTGTTATAAAATTCAATTATTTTGGTAAATTTAATAATAAAAAATGTCATTTTATGTCCTTATTACTCTTTCTGTAAATCCAATGATCTCAAAAACTCCTTGATAGACACAATAATACAAAAACTTTATCCCTACTGAACAAAACACATTTAGCACTGCCCTGTATAACTAAGTTAAATGATTATTGTACTTCACTTGTCATAAGTAATATGGTTTATGGTCCATCGCTGTCGTTGTAAATAACTCATTTTGGCGACCCAAAGTTAGTCGTAGGTAAATCCCTGGAATATACACCATTATTTTCAAAATATCTTCATAGATTCAATTTTATCATCAAATATAACAAATTATGTCTTGACTCTCAATCTCGATAAAATAACAAATATGAAGATTAGTTAATTAAGAACTAGATATAATTATACCTAATTTTTTTTCTAATTTTGTAGTTTAATTTCATATTTATGTATATTGAAAATTGTATATTATAATATACTTAATACAATTACATGTAAAATAGAAGAATTATAGAAACACGAACTAAAATATATTATAACTACGATTTATTGTAATTCGTTATATTTTATACTATTATTATAGTAAATTAAATGATAATAATATCAAAATATGTTGTAACTAGTAATAATTGTGAGAATAATTTACTTATATAATATAATGCAGTAATATTGTGACGACTGACAAAGACAATCCATCACAAGCTTGAAGATAATCCTGGCAGCTAAATCACCCAAACATTTATTTTACTCACACCTACCTATCTACTTTACTATATCCAAGTGACAAAACTGTTTTAAATATCCATTACCCTTAATTACGTTTTATATAGAACTATAGAAGTATTTGAGATGGTTTGTTAAAATAGTGAAAATATACTAAACTTAGGAATATCAGTATAATATTAGCATAATACGTCATATATATCACACATGTCAATATTATAATATAGTAGGTACTAGATATATACATTATACATATATTATATAAGTACAAATAACTCGGAACACAAAAAAACGATTTCGCTCAATGATAAAATGCTCATAATATTTGCATGGAATCTTACAATTTGGATATTATATTTCATATTAATAGGTATTTAAAATTAGTAAAATATTTCAAAAGTGCATAAAAGTCAAAAACATAATTTTTACAATGAAAAATCACGTTTATATATTATTATTTTTTAGTGTGTACAAACATAATATATTTTGAGTTATTACACTGATATACGACGGTGCGATATTATATTTATATAATAACTAAAACATAGTAAAAATTTAAAAATGTGCCTATGTCCTATATGACCACAGCTTCACACATATTCATTATCTATGTTATTTATATTGTAATGAGACTAAAACACTTAAACTTACTTTCTAAATACATGTTAATTACAATAATTTCTAAAACACATATAGCTTAGTGAAAGTATCTAACTAATTGTTTACAAAAAATATGAAAAAAACCATACTGTTTTAAATGTGTAAAAATAATTAGGTACTTAATTTAAATTCAAAAAAAACGCACCAGGTCACATCCTATTTATAAATCTTAAAAATGGAATAGGTGCGTAGTATTTTTTCTATTTTTCCAGGAGAATAAAATAAAAATACAAAATATGTTCTTTAATCTGATGATTTATTTCTTCTTGAAATTTGATTAGATGATCAATGGCTCAAAAAAAAATGTAGGTATGTGTTATAATGCGTATTTTATTTTTTCATCATACTTCTTTGTTATTATTATACAAGTGTAAAATAGTTGTTATCGAACAATAACATTTGAATTATTGGATCGGACACAATTACCAAGACGATTGTGTTGATGATTAAAATAATTGCAAGGTACCCACATATTTCCGGAAAGTTAATACAATATATAGTAAGTAAAAACTACAATACCAATTTATTATTTTTATTACCGACTAAAAAATATAAAAAAGTTTATTATACCTATGACAAACTATGAATGAAAAAATAACCAAAAGCACAATAAAAACCAAAAAGTGCAATGTAAAAACTATTTACAAATTAGGTCAAAAAGTGAGATAAAATTGTTTTACATCAACTTCCGAGTAGGTAGGTATATAGACTACTATATAGGCATATAACCGACTCTGGAATATAAACTTTTTAATCAAATGTTACCATGTTAGTATTTAATTATCAAGAAATTCTACAGTATTATACGTTCTAAATAAAGTAATGAAAATTAAATTAGCTCTTAAATAAACACAAAAGAACTTTTCAATTTTAGAATATTGAGTGGTCGATTAATTTCGACACTTGATTCGATGTAAATAATGCGAATGTTATGCGCCAAGAACTTTATCTGAGAATATTAAGTGCCATTTCAGTATAAATTACTAAAATCTCAATTATTATTATGTCGAAAGAGTTAGATGCTATAGATATTTGAGATTGAAACCAACATTAACGTAAACTAATGATACATTTAATAATAATTATAATAATGATATAGGTACTGTTGAAAAAAAGTCAATAAATTAATAATTGTTAATATTGATGGATTTTTGTATCTTTTGTTTTTGCCTATTGAGAAAATCAATGTTGAGTCATAAACAATGGTTGTCAAACTAATGTTTTGCGGCACACTACATACGTGTAGTGAGTTTGCTGCGTGTGTGCCGCGACATTTGTGGCCGTAGTTCCCTCCACACGCGTATAATATTTTATTAAACTGTAAGGTAAAAAAATATTCTACCGTTGAATGGTGATGTTAGCAAAACAAGGTTGAGATCCAGTTATGTACAACATTAAATCATAACAAACTGAATATTCATTCTTGTATAGACCGATTTGACGGTACTTGATGGGTGATCAAGTGGGTACTGAATATCATGTTGGCAAATAAAATAAATAGAACGACACCACTAGGACGCATTAGATTAATTTTATATGGTATTTAGCTGATAGAAAGCTGGAAATGTTTGATAACGACGAATATTTTTACGACCTTGCGTATAGATATAACAAGAATACATTGAAGCAAATAGCTAGTGGTTGCAGCTCTGGTTCAAAGCAAGTTATACATATTTCTACATATTTTTAGACTTAGAAAGCAGAATGAGAATAGAAAATAAAATGAGTATTTACTGTTCATAGTATTTATACTCGAGGAAAGTACAAAATGTATAGCTGGGTGGACGTACGTTGTTCTCGATTCAGCCAGTTCGACGTGTGGAAGTTCAGCGCACATTAAAAAATAATATAAATTATAGTTTCAAAATAATTGTATTATATAAAGAAAGTACCTATACACCAATGAGTGAAACTAAAATAAATAATAAATATCAAAAACATTAAACAGTTCCAGCAAATCTGCACTTATATCATATTAATATTTCCAATAAATTGCAGACAATATTATTATTATTATTATTATTTAATATTATTAAATTTATCAAAAATATTTACTATATATGATAGAGGAAATAGTTATAGTTATAGATTTTTAGTATTATCATTATCTAAGTATAAAAATTATTAAATTATTAATTGAGGTAAAGCTGGTGTAAAAATTTGCTTAAGACAGACTTAGACAGTTAGACACTGTCTAGCTTAAAGAGCTAGTAAAATGATATTTATTTTTAAATTCCTTGAGAAAATTTATTATTGAATATAAATGCGTGGACGATGAATATTTCAATTCTTTGTGAATATTTTGCGGTACAAATTATATTTGTTTTCTGTCTTTGTTTGGTCTCGGTTTGTGTGAAATTAATATTATTACTTGTGTTTTAGACGTTATACGATTTATTAACGAGAACAGCCTTTGTTCAAATTTAAATTTATTGGCCTCTGAACACACATAGATTCATAAGGTTCTTAATATTACAATGTAGATACAATTGTATAGATACGTCATAATATATTTTATGCTTAGGTTTTGTACAAATACCCTTGCAATTCTATATGACAGTAAGCTAAGAAATATTATATTTTTTATTGTGGTTGAATTTGGCTGTAAACAATACAGAGTGTATTTTGATATTAATTTGTATTTAACGAGAAATTAAAAAATTAGCTTTTATTCTAAGTTTCAATGAAGGATTTTTTTTTTAATTTTTTAACTTTTATTATTTTGCATGTTCCATTAATATTAGTATAGAAGTATAAATACTTAGTTTAATAAAAATTAATAAAGATAATAATATATAAGTACATAATTCCAATCAAATTCTATAACATACCTACATCATAATATTAAACTAAAATTATTACAAAAAAAAATGTAAATTATAGGTACATACCTAATTTAAATATAATAAATTATACATAAGTGGGACATTGGCCCTTGATCAATATATACGCTTGGCAATAGTCCTAGATTTTTCCAACCCCCTCAGGTAATAATTTCTAAGATATTGACATTTAAGTAAGTCATCAGTAAGAACAAATGTACCAAATAAAATATTTATAATACACTGAATTATATTTTAAGAACTTTTTTGTTTACTATAATAACCGAAAGATACATTAAATTTAAATACTAATCCTATTTATATTTCAATTAGTAAATCTGAGCCGTCTATTATTTTGAGTGAATTTGGCTTTAACAGAAATCACCAAGATTAATAATTAATCTGTCTATATCATAACAATCTCGAGATTATATTCTATTATTATTATTATTATTATTATTATTATTATTATTATTATTAATCTTATGGAAACTTATCCAACTATGCACTTAAATAATTAATCCCGACTAACATGTACGATGTATAATAATATTATATTATACATTATAATATTGTTATGTTTCATTATAATATACACATTATAATATGTTTTCCTTTACCACTTCAATAACGGACCACATATAATAGAAACAAGACGTTAAGCATAAAACTACGGTCTCTAAATGTTGGAAACTATTATGGTAGGCGTTGCTATTATAACGATTGTACCTTTCATAATAATTAATGTCAAACTCGTGGACGTTATTGTCTTATAGCAGGCGCTGTGGCGTTCTTCAAAAATATATAGCTCCGTTATCGTTTTCACGCGTAGGTACCAAGACGGGTGGGTACATCTTCAAAATGACAGTAACAATGGCAGGCACTCGTTTACGATAGGAATATAAATTCATCCGTTTTTGTGTGCATAACGACGGTAATCGTAATTTTCTGTATAATTTATACGATGTAATGCGCAGAAACAACGGGCAAACGACAATGCTAATATTAATATTATTAATTTTTGTAAATCACCTCGATTCATCGAAAACGATCAAACTCCCTCCTCCATCATTGTTGTTCGTAAAACTTATTTATTATTTGTTCGTTTTTTTTAAATTTTTTTTTATTATTATTATTATTTTTAATTCGTATTTAATACGTTGTTATAATATCGGTATAATATCACTGTAATAATTTGATCAAAAACTTTCGAAGTGATAATGATATAATATCTTTTCGTCTTTTGATTTTTCGATACGTTCGAGGTGATAATTTTGTTATTAATGACATACTATAAAGAGATATCAAATCCGAAATTATTAATTTTCACTCGTTTGATGAACGAGACAAATTATTATATTATATGCAGTAGAGCCGTCAAAAAAAAAAGTCAGAACAAAAATATATACCTATTGTTATTATTGATGATATACATTTTATGTAGATTCCCGCAATATAGTTATAATATTATTATAATAACACTAAAAAAAAAATTAAATCAAAATCATTAATACCTAAATCCTATTTGGAGTTAAGTAAAAAGAAATAATATTAGTCTAAATTATCCTCAGACCAAAATATATCTTTTTTATTTCATTTAATTTCTTATTTATTTTAAACGGCCATGTTTAATAATCAAAGGTACCTAATATGTTTATCAGATATTTAAATATTTAACAGTAGAGTAATATGGACAACTGGATAGACAGTGATATGATATTTTAATTCGGGAAAATACTTTAACATAAATTTAATCAGTGGAGGAAATTTTATTTTCTAAAAAATATTTCATTATACCGTCGGTCTAAGTCGTAACGGTTGGAAGTTCAAAATGATAAATTTTACAGAAGAGGAAAGAAAACGTTTCGAACATTTCGTTGGTGTAATTCCCTAATTCGCAAACATCGTATCTCCATAATTTATTACGATGATAATATGGAGTACGACTTTTTATAGGTTTTAAAATCATTATATTGGAGAGCCAATGAATTCTAATTATCAATTTCATATAGGGTTAAATTATAAAATTGGGGTTGTGACTTTATCATACGATGCGTTTTTGAAATGCATATTTCATAGGTGACAGCAGACCTTTTTACTTGTGTCAAATACTCGCGTTATTTATTTTTAAATCGCGTTGACAACCGTTGCGTATATAGTGCCTGTATTGAAGTGTGATCATAGAGCACACTAGTTACCAAAGTGGTTACATATAATTAAAGTGTGGTAACATAACAAAGTAACAAACCATGATAAGCGAAACCACAATACAATTGTGTTTGGTAAATAAAATAATCCCGTGCGTGTGTTAGTACACTAGTATACACCGTAGAAGTGAATACTTAAATTAAAATTTAATATTGATTGGATTTATATTAAAAATGTACATTTGTTTTTAAATATTGTTTAGTTTAACCAGGAATACGGTGGAAATTGTAGCAGGGCACACATTATATAATAATGTAAATATAATTCAAATGATTACTTAAAATATGCTTGCTACACCTACACGAATCATCAATAGTGTGCTCTAGCTACTAAGTCAGTTAGGGAAAGTAGGAAGCCACGGATTCCAACCATATACGAAAACTAGTACATCAGCACAGTTATAGGGTTCGGAAATACGTTCCCAGTTCTCCTTGTGGCCTCTTCTGATCCTATAGATGACTGGACTAGACACTGGAGTACTGGACTATATCTAATATTATTGAATTATTCTATTCTGTATTTCTGTGGATCTGACCAAGGAGTTGGGCCAGTAATTATACTGTATACACGGTAACAACATTGTTACCGTACATCATAACAATTCAAAATATGTATTATTAAATTTTATATATTTTTTTAATTTTGAATTTTATCGATCAATATTTATTAAACCATTTGCGTAGGTATCCACTTCTATCGTGTGTAGTTACTGACACACATACACACTTTTTTCCTTAATTTTTCATTTTAATCACAAATAATCCCATAATCGAAAAAATTGAAGTTACGACCTTAACGACTTAAGCCGACGATATTTGAATGTAAATTTTTTTCTTAAATTAAATTTTAAGCCTTTCTTATTTTAACGTAGAGTTCAATTATTAAAGTAAAATATATATCAAATAATTTTTTTCAAATGTTTTATTATTTTTAATATTTATGGATTTGTATGTCATTTGTAATTTAGTTTTATAAAATAGTAAATTTTTGTACAAAAGTAGCTGAAGTGGATTTTTTTGAACAAGATGAGTACATCTAACATGAAAACGATTATTTCTAAAAAAACAAAACAAATAACGTTTATATCGTTGATTTATAGAAAATATAATACATCCATAACTTTGTTGGTACCTCATATTATTATCAATGTATTTAATTATTTTCCTATTAATATTATTAATATTACTTTTTAAAAATTAAATAAAATAATTTAATTATAAATGTTTCATGTGTGTGGGTGTTTATGGGTGGGAGGTGTTAAAAAAACCGGCCAAGTGCGAGTCGGACTCGCGCACGAAGGGTTCCGTACCATCATAAGCTATAAACATGTTGGCAACACTGCTTATGTTATAAATTCTAGGATTTTTAGTATTTGTTGTTATAGTGGCAATAGAAATACATAATCTGTGAAAATTTAAACTTTCTAACTTTCATGGTTCATGAGATACAGCCTGGTGACAGACGGACGGACAGCGGAGCCTTAGTAATAGGGTCCCGTTTTACCATACGGAACCCTAAAAATGAACAAGAGCAGAAATATGTTAAATGGCCAGAAGCGCTGCTACGGCTCTGATACAAAGTGATGTTGTTTCGACGACGTATTTATATACCTATGCATAAATAGGATATTATCATTATTATAAAATGATAGGTATCCATAATATAGAGATCATCTTTGGTCACATACATTTTATTCGGGCGAGGTCTGATTCAAACTGAGCCTTCGAAAATTATATAGGTACGCATTTACGCCATCATAGTTTGCCATCCAGAAAAATGAAACAAAACAATTTAACGGATAGGAAGTATAATAATTGTAATAATAATAAGTACTTACACGAAATTATAGTTATTGTGGACGCGTCTATACAGTATTATCACGTAGGTACCTACATATTTTGCAGACTATATTATCACGCAACCTATCTATACAATTATAGACTAGCAATGCAACCATACCTATATCAAAGAACAATGTTTTTAGGTAACTTGAAAAATTATTCTCAATAATATTAGCTGTTGGAATATAATATTTTGGCGAAACCTCTTACTTCGAATAATCGAATCCAATTAATTAATTCTGTTCAAAATGTGCTGAGACATTAATAATATTATTGACCGCCAAGCTTGAAATATAGAACATTATATACACTACATATCTACATCATATAATATTATATATATAAGCTACAATATGTAAATTTGAATTCGGATAGATTTATCTGGCGTTCGCCTCAGTAATTGCTGTGTTGACTGGAATATGTGTGACACGCGTGGAAGGATAATATATCCCATTTACAATGATTATGTACTTCACGTACGACCTACAATATTGAATTCGGAAATAAAGCTTAATATCGGAAAACTATTGTAATTTGTACACATAAATATTATAAAATTGAGCCTATAATGGGTGCACCGAATTCGTTGATTATTTTATTTCTACTTTGGCGAGCAGCTATAACAAGTGGCACGTGTACTTTTCAATGTTGTTAATGATTATAAACCGTCCTTCGGATATTTATTATACCTACCACATGAACAAAGGGTATAGACGTGAGGTATCCTTTTAACGGGTTTAGTTTAAAATATAAATCACGTCATTAGAGGGAATAATATTTCGAACTTAAAACATGTTTACGAGTCTTTTGTTTTTAAGTTACGAACTCGAGACACTCGTTTTATTCCTTCAATATCACTTCTACGAAAACATCGTCGCCGCTAGTACACAACATAATGTTCAGTCGACCGTCTTAAGTATGTTTACACGCATACCAGACGGTCTTCTGTAAAGGTATTTGTTTCTTCTTTATTATTATTATTGTTTAAGTATACATTTATACGTAGGTCGTACGAGACACACCACACACACACGCACGAGCGATATAATATTTTAATGACAAAAGGTTTGACTCGACGAAACGTTTAACCGGCCGCTAGTCCTCGTTTCATCCTTTTATTGTATATTTTTTCCACTCTGTGTGTGTTTGTGTGTCACCTACAGTCAACCATATATACTGTGTAACTTTTACAACACAACACTATTTGTAGTACCATACACAGGGCTCGTATTTTAATGTATTCATTTATTATAGAACCAAAATATGTATTTATCATTTCAAGTTATGTAGGAGGTACATACATAGGTATAAAATATTAGGTATGTGATAAAAAGGTCAAAACAATATTATGTTATTTGATTTATTTTTAACTATAAAATATACATTAGATAAAAATTCAAACTTTCGAGATGAGAGATAAAAAGTTGAGACAATATCATACAAATAAAATATAATACTGTTTAAGACATATCGAATCACAAAAACGCATAACTGCTCGTCACAATATGTCATCATTTTGGATATCTATATGAGATATATAAATTACACTAAAAACAAATAATACTTCCAATACTCCAGGTAATATATTGTTATCTATAATAAGTTTACAAATACATAGGTAGGTATAGGTACCTACATTAACAAAATTATCCAACAATTTGGGGGAAATGGAGTTATTGTGAAATATTCAAATATATAAATAAATATAACAAAATATGTAAAATAAAGTGTAGTTATCTGGTATACTATATATGGCGTATAGTAAAGGTATCTGTTTATCAAGTCACTATAAAAATATACATTAAAAGTTCTAGTGATGAGGGAGTATCGTACATAAAACGTAATATGACTTTAAGTCTATACTCTAAGTCTCTAAAATACTCTAAATTACTATGACTCTGTATATATTATATACAGGACGTGACCTCAACACGGTCACGAGAGACTACGATGGTATTCGTAAAGCGTGTACTTATAATTGATAGGTATTAACCTATATGCATACCTAAACATTGTAATACCTATTCGACGGCGATAAGGATAACGAAGACTACCTATATCAATTTCCAGTCGTTCATAAATATTTATGTGGCGGACCAACATAATTCTTAAACATTCTAAAATAATGATTGAATATTTTTCAGATTTAAAGTTTTATTCAAATTTGTCGTCGTAAAAATGTCCTGGGACAACGTGCCACGCGTTGTATGACAACTAATATTATTATGCCTCGTTTGAATAACTATAAAACATTACGTTATATTGTGTTAAACTGTTGCGATTCCACGGTGTGCCTCGGCCCTCGGCATATCGCTTAAGCGTTAATGTGTACATGTTTATATAAGATGAAATATTTTCAGCACTATGCTATGAAAAAGTGCTGTAGACAGTAGACTGTAGATATACCTACTTGCATAGACAACATAATATCATGCGTTCGTTTTCGGATTTTCCTATTATTCAATATTATTATACTATATTATTGTAGGTACCTAATTGTTTAACACATATTATACACATTTTAAGCTCCATCCTCAATCGCCCCGGAACAAATATAATTTATTATATATCGAATTATGTCATTTATATATTTTATGAATGAGATTAACAACTTAACAATTATAGGTGTTTGTATAAAAAAATCTTTGGTCCTCACTTCTTTAATCACGAATAACATAATACACACCCATTGTCCGTGTATACAATCTTCTTAAGAAAAATTTTTAATTTTGTTGCTATTGTATAACTCTGCCTATGTTATGCCGTCATATAGGTAGTCCATAGATATTGACATATTATTGTATTCTTTTTTTGTAACAAAATAGATATTTTATCAAATACCTATATTATTATGATAATAATTACCTACTATCCTGAAAACTAACGTAAAAAAAAAACTAAAAACGAAATTATACTATAATATGTTTATTGAAATGTGTAAGGTTATTAGAAATAATTTATTACTAACCTGATTATTACAGGAAAACAATTATTCTTTTTTTGGAAAATAAAAATGGTCTCACTCGTCACAGCAGCTACAATGGATGCTTTTAATTAAAGTAAATGCATATTATATCCATTCAATGTGGAAATTACAACGTACATTTTGTTTTTCAATTATTTTGTTAATACAATATTCAACAGAGACTCGTAAAAAAAGCTAAATCATTTAAATGTGTCCTCACATTAATTTAATACCTATTAAAAACCAGGGAAGTCGCTCTGATGTATAATGTGTATAAGGTGTACCTAGTCATAAAGTAGGTCATAGTAATGGATTTGTAAAACTTGAATTCAATGATAACTTGATAAATCATTGTATAGGTACTTTGGTGAAAAACGACTATGATTGTATCAGTCTGTCAGCAGATATTTCTAAGGATATATTTTGATTCTATAAATTATAGAGTGTATCTTATGTCGTTATTGTACGCGTGATTATTGAAGGATTATGGATCGATACTACGGAATTTTAAAAAAATTAAAAAGAAATGTTTCTTTATTCTGGTCTGGCAATTTTTATATTACAATTTATTTTAACTCATAAGTTATACCAACAAAAAAATCAACTTATAATCTTAAATGGTAACATCAATTATACATATATTAATATATTTTATAATACATTTTGGTAGATCATTTTTTTTAACGTTTAGATGGACAAATTATCAATAATTTTGGTTTGCTAGTTTATTAACTACGGTTCTCTTAAGCTTAATAAATTCATTAATCGTTGCTATTAAAATAATTAGTATAAATAATTTTTAGTTTACAACTTTTTTAGGGTTCCGTGCGGTAAAACGGGACCCTATTACTAAGGCTCCGTCCGTCCGTCCGTCTGTCACCAGGCTGTAAACCATGAAAGTTAGAAAGTTGAAATTTTCACAGATTATGTATTTCTGTTGCCGCTATAACAAAAAATACTAAGAATCCTAGTAATTTATAGTATAAGCAGTGTTGCCAAATGTTTATAGCTAATGATGGTACGGAACCCTTCATGCGCGAGTCCGACTCGTACTTTGCCGGTTTTTTATTTATAAGTTATAACTATCTTTTTAAATTTTATTTCATATATTTTATACACTTCATCGGCTACTTGTTTACTTTTTGTTTTTTTTTTCACGGTTACATCACTTACAATAGCTTTAATTGCAATGCTTAAATAGATAGGCAAGGTGAATGGGCAGGTGGTAATGGTATTCGATTGCGATTATAATCACATTTATTGAAAATCTGTAATTAACTCAGATTAAACTATTAAAGATACCTTTTGAATTGAGGTACCTATACATATATCGATATTGACTATTTATGTAAATATCTTACAAATGATTAATATTATTTTAAATAATGATTATTAAAAGACTATTGTTATCTAACTTGTTTTCACTACCCAAAATTATACAAATCGGTTTAAAGTTTTAATTAAACTGTGCTTTTCATAAATGTTCAGCATTTTAGTTCAATAGTACATGTTTTTGTGTGGGTTATTTTAGATTCTGAGTGGAACGATGAATGTATTGATTTTACAATGATGTGTGTTTTTTTATTTTTGTGTCTGTCATCACGGTTTGGGGCAGTAAAACTGCTTTGATTTTCTTCAACAGCATCTTGTTTGATGGTAAAGTGAATCTAGTTAGTGCACTCAGGAGGTAAAAATTTGAAATTTCCAATAGTTTTCAAAAGCGCCGTGAAAAACAAAAGAAAAATTAAGGAAAAACGGGAATTTTTACGCAAAAGCTGTTTTCGAGAAAATCGATTTTGGTTTTTGGTGTAACTTTAAAACAAATAACCGTAGATACATGAAATCATCACTGGTTGCTTATATTTCTATTTTTTATACATAATACAATTTTAAAAATATTTTGATTTGTTGTGAACTGTTTAGGGACATTTTCAATTTCCAATTTTATTAGTTTTTTTTCTATGAATATCAATACAGCTTTATTTGTTGAGTAAAAATACTTGAAAATGTAATACATGGCTCCTACTATATTGTTACAATTACATTTAAAAAATATTAAAAATCCTTAGTCACAGTTTTTTTTTTATTAGCATTTAAAGTTCAAAAATTGACAAAATATGTATAAATCACGGAAATTAGCAAATTATTTTGAGTTGAGAATTCGTAAAAAATGTTCTATTTAAATCTAAGATTTGAAAATGTATTACAAGATTCCAAATAATATTGACTACCTTTATAAAAAAAAAAAAAATGTCTACAAGAAAGTCAAATTAAATTTTTACGAGCGTTTGAAATTCATATTTTTACAACATTTGATATTCGCTCGATTTCTCATGTGACGATTTTTTATTTTATTGGAATTAAAAAACGAAAAACTGTAAATACATGAAATTTTCACTAAATGTTTATATTAGCATTTTCTTTATACGATAAAATTTTGAAAATTATTTGACTCTTTTTGAGCTGTTTACAGACATGGTCAGTTTTCAATTTTTTTTAATTTTTTTTTTCTATAAATATCAATAAAATTTTATCTGTTGGGCCAAAAAATGTAAAAATTTAATACAAGGCTCCTGATATATTGATACAATAGCAGTTGAAAAATATTAAAAATACATAGGCACAATTTTTTTTTTATAAGCATTTAAAGATCGAATTTTGACAAAATTTATCAAATTTTAATTGGAATAATTATTTTGTAGTTAAAAATTTATAAAATATTCAACTTTTGTATCTAAGAAGTTAAAATGTAGAACAAGATTTCACGTAAGTAATTAATTCTGTCACCAAAAAATCTAAAAAATACATTTACACAGTTTATTTTTATAGTCATTTTAAGTTCAAATTTGGACGAAATTACATATTAAAAACCTAGAATAACTATTTTAGTTGTTTTGTTGTGATTGTATATATAATATTCTTGGGTATACTTGAAACTTCTAAAGTATACTATTATATATCTATGATAGTACTATGGTTTTTTATTGATGTATAACGCGTTATAAGTACCTAATAGATATTATGATATGATTAATTTGGAATTTATTATAGGTAAATTTTTTTAAATACTATAGACTATAATATAATATTATGTCTTATTAGGTATAAATTTGTATGCCTAGTAGTCGCTAGTACTTATTTTTTACGCTATCAGCGCTAGTAAATGCTTCTAGAGTATCGTTGATAATAAAAGAAACTATGAGCATCATTAAATTGTTTCTTATTATAGTTCGTTGGGCAACCATACTATTTTTAATTGTGACCTAGACCGACATACCATCTCCGCTCAGAATCGTTTTTCTTATACAATGATATTATATCATTGAATTAAAATTTAATACCATCCATTATACAGTGACCCACTTGTAACCTACTGTACAGCAGAGCGAAATCCACTTACCCACCTTTTTTTGTATTTACATTTAAATTAATACGCTCTAAAAGTTCTGGGCAATCAATTAAGTTATGTAATAGTTTAAAAAGAAATTTTAAATGTAAAACTCTTAATCTACTATTTAAAGGAGCAATATTAAAAAAAAATACTAATATTAATATACCTAGAATGAGGACGTCTTTCAAAATGACATTTAAAAGATAAATATCTCAAAAAATTATTTTGTATACTAGATAGACTCTGGTTTTGACAAATGTTATCAGAGTCAATATGGGAACGTACTAAGGAATAATATAATATTTTTAAAGCTGAACTATCGTTGAAATCACTACACATACATTTTAATTATCTCAACTTCATATATGATTTATTTCGAATAGAATCAACATGATTGCTAAAAGATAATTGTGTGTCAAATGAATCTCCTAGGTCTTTAATAATATATTTACGTGTTAGATTTGTATTATGTAAAACATAATTATAAAGTATAGTATTTTTTTTAAAGAGTACGAAATAACGGAGCATTTATCAATATTTAAGGACATTCCATTATAGATACACCATTTATAAATATTATCTAAGTCAGCTTGAAGTTCCAATTAAATATCAACACACTTTATTTTTTTAAATATTTTAGTGTCATCAGCAAATAATAGACATTTTGAGCAATTTAGAACTTTATTAATATCGTTAATGAAAAAATAAAAAAGTAATGAAGATAAGTGGTCACCATATAACTATGTCTTTTATTTAAAATACCTTTTTATTATTTATAACCCTTAAAAAATAATTGTAGAAAATAGTGTAATATACATAACGTTGACACTTTACACATACAACATCAACTTATCATTGCTTGTTACAATATTATTGCTTTGAAATTGTATATTATCTGCATGGTAATGTTAACTTTTTAATTCAATAAAAATAAAAACAATTAATTAATTAAATAGGTACCTATTTTTTGTCGTCATATTTTTAGAATTGTTGATTTTTTTACTACTTACAATTTAAATAATGATTAAAATTTACAATATTATCATATAATCACTTTTAATATGTACCTATATATTTATTTATTTAGTTCACTGAAATACATACTCACATCATTGTTACATAAAATTAGTATCCATCCAAAGTATCATAATTTATCATAGGATATCATCATTATCAGATATAGGTACTCGTCCTCGATACGAAAATATCACACATTCAAAAAGTAATTTACGTAGGCAATGTAACGTTGGACTTTTAGAGCTAATATTTGGATATTTACTTACTCTTTGCAGGAATACTTACATCGAGTTACTGATTCGTTATACACTTATACGCCACGGATAATTGGTTGTATTTTATCACCCCCCCCCCCCCCCCTTCTCCCTAATAACTAATAGGCGTATATATTGTTATTATACATTTAACTCCGTACCTAATAAAAAATAATTACATATGTACTGTTACAAATTATTTGCAACTTGCGTTCAGAAAATTATATTAAAATTTGTTCTATATTTAGTTATTATTCTTCCCGACCTACTAGATACCCGTTTTATTTGCTGTTTTATGTGGACATAATATTTAACAAAACTATGTTGCATAGTTCAATATTCATTAGAAAACATT
>NC_042495.1:61667333-61668418 GCF_005508785.2 Acyrthosiphon pisum
ATCGTCACTAAACTCCATGTGTTTTATTAAATATACATTATCCCCTATTTTTTCCAAAATGGTCTCACATAATTCTTACCGGACCATCTTTGTCACCTTTCCGAACTTTTGGACAATATTCATTTATAATGAATTATATTTTTGATTATTGAATATACAGCGAACATTTTTCTCTATAATACCTAATTCATCTGATACGGTTTCATCGGAAATCTGTACGCTTAACCTAACTGTGGTTTGCGACTTGACATAGTTCAGCGATTCGACTGTTTTTGTTTTTCCTTTTGTCAAATTTTTTTCGTGAAACTTATCAACAAGATAAATATCTTTATAGACATATGATTATGAACATTATTTTCTACACTAGAAACAAATAGTAAATTAACTATAAGTAATATAATCGTGATTATGTAAACGTTTATATACATTTTTTAGCATATTTTAAATAATTAAATGTGTATAATTTAATTATTACCTAGATATAAGCTGCTTACCAATTTCGGAATAATATTTATTGGTCTAACCATATACAAAAAAATTATCTTAACATTCGCTTTAATCGAATGCATTACATTATTAATTTAAAAAAGCTGGGTAAGTGGATGTCGCTCTGCTGTACAGTAGATTACAAGTGGGTCACTGTATAATGGATGGTATTAAATTTGAATTCAATGATATAATATCATTGTATAAGAAAAACGATTCTGAGCGGAGATGGTATGTCAGTCTAGGTACAAGATATAATATTATATATAATACCTATATAATACCATAGACTACCTATATTATAGGTAGTCTATGGTATATAAAAAATTTTACCTATAATAAATTCCAAATTAATCATATCACAATATCTATTAGGTACTTATAACGCGTTATACATCAACAACAAAGCGTGGTACTATCATAGATATATAATAGTATACTTTGGAAGTTTCAAGTACCCACGAATAATATTATATATACAATCACAACAAAACAACTAAAATAGTTATTCTAGGTTTTTAATATGTAATTTCGTCTAAATTTGAACTTAAAATGACTATAAAATAACTGTGTAAATGTATTTTTTAGATTTTTTGGTG
>NC_042495.1:61668468-61675750 GCF_005508785.2 Acyrthosiphon pisum
TCAAGTAATTTAAAAGGAAATTTATATTCTCTTGGGTTAGTTTTTTTATTATAAACTGTTTTGTTTATCTAATTTATTTTTATAGTTCAAGATAGGTACCAAATAGGAAAACCGGTTTCTTAATATTTTGGAAATTTATAATATGTAGATATTTTAGTATATAGCCACAATATATATATATATAATATATATAAGCCACAAGTTAAAATCCATGATAAAGTAAATTTCTTTATCATGTTATAATCATTATATTAAAATTTTCAGTACATTGCCACATTTTTATTCCATTATATTTTTTCCGTACATAGGTACATACTAAGTTTGGATCGTAACAAATATTATGAATGAAAAATGTATAATATTGTTATGTTGTAATTTAAATATTGTTCTTTTACATAAAGCTTTTTATATTAAAAGTAAGCAATGGATACCTCTTTTAGATTTGTTAATAAATAATTCATACATGTTATTATTATCAATATTATTTATTCTAAACCTGAAACTTAGAAATATTGACAACATATTTAAATACACCATAAAGAAGTGCTTCTAATACTATTACTTGATTAGTTTAAAATTTCAAATGTTTTATTTTTAAGTTAAAAATCATTTAAATTATTTGTGGTTAATAAATTATTGGTCCAGTATATTGCAAAAGGTTTTGTAAATGTTGGTCCTCACAATACTGTGTGAGTGTGCTTGTTTTTTGGTAAAAAAAAAAAATACTAATTCTGATAATCTCCCTGAGATAGGCGTATTTTTTTAATTTAACCCGGGTTTTAAAAAGCTAAGATCCGGCCCTGTATATATATATATATGGATTTTTATATGAAATAATTAAGTGAAAGAATATTGCGCATTGACATAAATAATATATTTGCATATATTTGCATAAGAAAAATGATTCTGAGCGAAGACGATCTGTCAACTTTATAAGTTAATAATATTACTAATTATACTTGATGATATTATTGTGAATAAAGTAATTTATATATGAAATATTTACGTTGAACCCTGTTTTAAATTTGCAATCCTTAGTTAGTTGAACATCTTATACATTTTTAATTACAAAATCGAACTTCAAATGCTTATAAAAAAAATTGTGCATGTGTATTTTTAATATTTTTCAACTGCTATTGTAACAACATATCAAGAGTCTTGTATTAATTTTTCACACTTTTTGGGCCACAAATAACATTTTATTGATATTTATAAAAAAAAAAAAATTTAAAAAAAAGTGCAAAGTGCATCGAAATCTTGGTTTTAATTATAAATGTATCGTAGGAGTACCTGTAAAGTATTTAACATTTAATATTAAAAATATTTAACCAATAAATTAACACATGTCGTTCAATCTCCAAACAGAGTTTTTCTATTTCTATAAAAGTGAAATATAGAAGGTAAATAGTTTAAAACTACACACATTTGATAGGCAGTTAAAAATTAAAAAGGTGGGTAAGTGGATGTCGCTCTGCTGTACAGTAGGTTACAAGTGGGTCACTGTATAATGGATAGTATTACATTTGAGTTCAATGATATAATATCATTGTATAAGAAAAACAATTCTGAGCGGAGACGGTATGTCAGTCTAGGTATAATATATAATAATATTATATAATATTATATAGTCTATGGTATTAAAAAAAAAAATTGACTTATAATAGGTATGACCCATAAAAAATTCCAAATTAATCATATCACAATATCTATTAGGTACTTATAACGCGTTATACATCAACAACAAACCGTGATACTATCATAGATATATAATAGTATACTTTGGAAGTATAAAGTATACCCACGAATAATATTATACCTACAATCACAGCAAAACAACTAAAATAGTTATTCTAGGTTTTTAATATGTAATTTCGTCTAAATTTGAACTTAAAATGACTATAAAAATAAACTGTGTAAATGTATTTTTTAGATTTTTTGGTAACAGAATTAATTACTTACGTGAAATCTTGTTTTAATTTTTAAATTCTTAGATACAAAAGTTGAATATTTTATAAATTTTTAACTACAAAATAATTATTCCAATTAAAATTTGATAAATTTTGTCAAAATTCGATCTTTAAATGCTTATAAAAAAAAATTGTGCCTATGTATTTTTAATATTTTTCAACTGCTATTGTATATATATCAGGAGCCATGTATTAAATTTTTAAATTTTTTGGAAAAAAAAACTAAAAAAATTGAAAACTTACAATGTCCGTAAACAGCTTAAAAAGAGTCAAATTATTTATAAAATTTTATCGTATATAAAAAATGCTAATATAAACATTCAGTGAAATTTTCAAGTTTCTACAGTCACTTGTTTTTTAATTACAACAAAATAAGAAAATCGTTACGTAAGAAATCGAGTGAATATAAAATGTTGTAAAAATATGAATTTCAAACGCTCGTAAAAATTTAATTTGACTTTCTTGTAGACATTTTTTTTTTTTTTATAAAGGTAGTCAATATTATTTGGGATCTTGTAATACATTTTCAAATCTTAGATTTAAATAGAAAAATTTTTACGAATTCTCAACTCAAAATAATTTGCTAATTTTCGTGATTTATACATATTTTGTCAATTTTTGAACTTTAAATGCTAATAAAAAAAAAAACTGTGACTAAGGATTTTTAATATTTTTTAAATGTCATTGTAACAATATAGAAGGAGCCATGTATTAAATTTTTAAGTATTTTTACTCAACAAATAAAGTTTTATTGATATTCATAGAAAAAAAAACTAATAAAATTGGAAATTGAAAATGTCCCTAAACAGTTCACAAAAAATCAAAATATTTTTAAAATTGTATTATGTATAAAAAATAGAAATATAAGCAACCAGTGATGATTTCATGTATCTACGGTTATTTGTTTTAAAGTTACACCAAAAACCAAAATCGATTTTCTCGAAAACAGCTTTTGCGTAAAAATTCCTGTTTTTCCTTAATTTTTCTTTTGTTTTTCACGGCGCTTTTGAAAACTATTGGAAATTTCAAATTTTGACCTCCCGAGTGCACTAACTAGATTCACTTTACCATCAAACAAGATGCTGTTGAAGAAAATCAAAGCAGTTTTACTGCCCCAAACCGTGATGACAGACACAAAAATAAAAAAACACACATCATTGTAAAATCAATACATTCATCGTTCCACTCAGAATCTAAAATAACCCACACAAAAACATGTACTATTGAACTAAAATGCTGAACATTTATGAAAAGCACAGTTTAATTAAAACTTTAAACCGATTTGTATAATTTTGGGTAGTGAAAACAAGTTAGATAACAATAGTCTTTTAATAATCATTATTTAAAATAATATTAATCATTTGTAAGATATTTACATAAATAGTCAATATCGATATATGTATAGGTACCTCAATTCAAAAGGTGTCTTCAATAGTTTAATCTGAGTTAATTACAGATTTTCAATAAATTTGATTATAATCGCAATCGAATACCATTACCACCTGCCCATTCACCTTGCCTATCTATTTAAGCATTGCAATTAAAGCTATTGTAAGTGATGTAACCGTGAAAAAAAAACAAAAAGTAAACAATTAAGCCGATTGAAGTGTATAAAAATATATGAAATCAAATTAAAAGATAGTTATAACTTATAAATAAAAAACCGGCAAAGTACGAGTCGGACTCGCGCATGAAGGGTTCCGTACCATCATTAGCTATAAACATTTGGCAACACTGTTTATACTATAAATTCTAGGATTCTTAGTATTTTTTGTTATAGCGGCAACAAGAATACATAATCTGTGAAAATTTCAACTTTCTAACTTTCATGGTTCACAGCCTGGTGACAGACGGACGGACGGACGGAGCCTTAGTAATAGGGTCCCGTTTTACCGCACGGAACCCTAAAAAAGTAGTAAACTAAAAATTATTTATACTAATTATTTTAATAGCAACGATTAATGAATTTACTAAGCTTAAGAGAACCGTAGTTAATAAACTAGCAAACCAAAATTATTGATAATTTGTCCATCTAAACGTTAAAAAAAATGATCTACCAAAATGTATTATAAAATATATTAATATATGTATAATTGATGTTACCATTTAAGATTATAAGTTGATTTTTTTGTTGGTATAACTTATGAGTTAAAATAAATTGTAATATAAAAATTGCCAGACCAGAATAAAGAAACATGTCTTTTTAATTTTTTTAAAATTCCGTAGTATCGATCCATAATCTTTCAATAATCACGCGTACAACGACATAAGATTCACTCTATAATTTATAGAATCAAAATATATCCTTAGAAATATCTGCTGACAGACTGATACAATCATAGTCGTTTTTCACCAAAGTACCTATACAATGATTTATCAAGTTATCATTGAATTCAAGTTTTACAAATCCATTACTATGACCTACTTTATGACTAGGTACACATTATACATCAGAGCGACTTCCCTGGTTTTTAATAGGTATTAAACTAATGTGAGGACACATTTAAATGATTTAGCTTTTTTTACGAGTCTCTGTTGAATATTGTATTAACAAAATAATTGAAAAACAAAATGTACGTTGTAATTTCCACATTGAATGGATATAATATGTATTTACTTTAATTAAAAGCATCCATTGTAGCTGCTGTGACGAGTGAGACCATTTTTATTTTCCAAAAAAAGAATAATTGTTTTCCTGTAATAATCAGGTTAGTAATAAATTATTTCTAATAACCTTACACATTTCAATAAACATATTATAGTATAATTTTGTTTTTAGTTTTTTTTTTACGTTAGTTTTCAGGATAGTAGGTAATTATTATCATAATAATATAGGTATTTGATAAAATATCTATTTTGTTACAAAAAAAGAATACAATAATATGTCAATATCTATGGACTACCTATATGACGGCATAACATAGGCAGAGTTATACAATAGCAACAAAATTAAAAATTTTTCTTAAGAAGATTGTATACACGGACAATGGGTGTGTATTATGTTATTCGTGATTAAAGAAGTGAGGACCAAAGATTTTTTTATACAAACACCTATAATTGTTAAGTTGTTAATCTCATTCATAAAATATATAAATGACATAATTCTATATATAATAAATTATATTTGTTCCGGGGCGATTGAGGATGGAGCTTAAAATGTGTATAATATGTGTTAAACAATTAGGTACCTACAATAATATAGTATAATAATATTGAATAATAGGAAAATCCGAAAACGAACGCATGATATTATGTTGTCTATGCAAGTAGGTATATCTACAGTCTACTGTCTACAGCACTTTTTCATAGCATAGTGCTGAAAATATTTCATCTTATATAAACATGTACACATTAACGCTTAAGCGATATGCCGAGGGCCGAGACACACCATGGAATCGCAACAGTTTAACACAATATAACGTAATGTTTTATAGTTATTCAAACGAGGCATAATAATATTAGTTGTCATACAACGCGTGGCACGTTGTCCCAGGACATTTTTACGACGACAAATTTGAATAAAACTTTAAATCCGAAAAATATTCAATCATTATTTTAGAATGTTTAAGAATTATGTTGGTCCGCCACATAAATATTTATGAACGACTGGAAATTGATATAGGTAGTCTTCGTTATCCTTATCGCCGTCGAATAGGTATTACAATGTTTAGGTATGCATATAGGTTAATACCTATCAATTATAAGTACACGCTTTACGAATACCATTGTAGTCTCTCGTGACCGTGTTGAGGTCACGTCCTGTATATAATATATACAGAGTCATAGTAATTTAGAGTATTTTAGAGACTTAGAGTATAGACTTAAAGTCATATTACGTTTTATGTACGATACTCCCTCATCACTAGAACTTTTAATGTATATTTTTATAGTGACTTGATAAACAGATACCTTTACTATACGCCATATATAGTATACCAGATAACTACACTTTATTTTACATATTTTGTTATATTTATTTATATATTTGAATATTTCACAATAACTCCATTTCCCCCAAATTGTTGGATAATTTTGTTAATGTAGGTACCTATACCTACCTATGTATTTGTAAACTTATTATAGATAACAGTATATTACCTGGAGTATTGGAAGTATTATTTGTTTTTAGTGTAATTTATATATCTCATATAGATATCAAAAATGATGACATATTGTGACGAGCAGTTATGCGTTTTTGTGATTCGATATGTCTTAAACAGTATTATATTTTATTTGTATGATATTGTCTCAACTTCTTATCTCTCATCTCGAAAGTTTGAATTTTTATCTAATGTATATTTTATAGTTAAAAATAAATCAAATAACATAATATTGTTTTGACCTTTTTATCACATACCTAATATTTTATACCTATGTATGTACCTCCTACATAACTTGAAATGATAAATACATATTTTGGTTCTATAATAAATGAATACATTAAAATACGAGCCCTGTGTATGGTACTACAAATAGTATTGTGTTGTAAAAGTTACACAGTATATATGGTTGACTGTAGGTGACACATAAACACACACAGAGTGGAAAAAATATACAATAAAAGGATGAAACGAGGACTAGCGGCCGGTTAAACGTTTCGTCGAGTCAAACCTTTTGTCATTAAAATATTATATCGCTCGTGCGTGTGTGTGTGGTGTGTCTCGTACGACCTACGTATAAATGTATACTTAAACAATAATAATAATAATAAAGAAGAAACAAATACCTTTACAGAAGACCGTCTGGTATGCGTGTAAACATACTTAAGACGGTCGACTGAACATTATGTTGTGTACTAGCGGCGACGATGTTTTCGTAGAAGTGATATTGAAGGAATAAAACGAGTGTCTCGAGTTCGTAACTTAAAAACAAAAGACTCGTAAACATGTTTTAAGTTCGAAATATTATTCCCTCTAATGACGTGATTTATATTTTAAACTAAACCCGTTAAAAGGATACCTCACGTCTATACCCTTTGTTCATGTGGTAGGTATAATAAATATCCGAAGGACGGTTTATAATCATTAACAACATTGAAAAGTACACGTGCCACTTGTTATAGCTGCTCGCCAAAGTAGAAATAAAATAATCAACGAATTCGGTGCACCCATTATAGGCTCAATTTTATAATATTTATGTGTACAAATTACAATAGTTTTCCGATATTAAGCTTTATTTCCGAATTCAATATTGTAGGTCGTACGTGAAGTACATAATCATTGTAAATGGGATATATTATCCTTCCACGCGTGTCACACATATTCCAGTCAACACAGCAATTACTGAGGCGAACGCCAGATAAATCTATCCGAATT
>NC_042495.1:61675800-61676845 GCF_005508785.2 Acyrthosiphon pisum
TCGAGAATATTCAACTTACCGGACACTTGTATTAGAGAATAGAATTTATGAAGCACTCACCGTGTTTGTGTTAATGTTACCACTTGTCGTGTTAGGTAGGTATTATTTAAGACAATAAATTATAAATTACCATGTACATATTATTATTTTCCAATAAACATAATAAACGCATGCTTATACGACCGGCATTCGCACATTTTAATATAAGGACAGATTTTAACAATGGACATCTAGATTCTTTGTTATCTATCATAGTACCTTACATGTCTAGAAGTGTTGATAGGTAATCGAACAATTA
Organism: Acyrthosiphon pisum; assembly: GCF_005508785.2. NCBI lineage: Eukaryota > Metazoa > Arthropoda > Insecta > Hemiptera > Aphididae > Acyrthosiphon > Acyrthosiphon pisum. The sequence goes on from NC_042495.1 coordinate 61,676,099, forward strand.
TTCGATAAATACCTACAGTTTTGTGGAAACAACCAAATGTCTCCACGGTGAAATCGCACGGCCGTTGGTCCCATTCCAAAACCTTAAGTGTGTGGTTTTTGGATTTAACGCACTACGGGGACGGAGGTACGAAAATTCTGAGTTCCGCCTACCACACACGTACTTGCGGCCAGTGGCGGCGCGAGAGGATTTTTGTGAGACAATTGTCTCACAGCTAAAAGGGGTGGTGAGTGGGTACTGGGTAGGTACCTATAGTGGATAGTCAGTTCTGAAAAATATTGAGTGACACAACGTATCAAATAAATAAATAAATAAATAAACTATTTATAAGTTTTTAATTGAAAGGGTGCTCGCCAGCTTATGGTAATCGGTAAAAAAGACCAAGGAAAAAAAGAACAATTTTTAAAAATATATTAATTGATTATCATAAAAAAAAAAAGTTATTGATATCAAATTATTATCGTTTAACAAAATTAAATATTAATGATATTGTGTCGTGCGTGCTACAGCAGTTAAGAAATTTTCAAATTATAATATAAATATTAAAAAATAAGGTATAATTAAATATTTGAGTAAATAAATAATTGATTTTGTTTGTATGATTTTTTGGCATAAATCTGGTTTAGCAACCTATCGATTTTTCAAATTTTTTTTTTCCAACATGTATATTTTAGGGTTCTTTATAAGAATGTAAAAAAAAAAAAGCTCGGAGAAACTTCGTTTTGACGTTATTGATAAGAAACTTCA
>NC_042495.1:61676895-61708516 GCF_005508785.2 Acyrthosiphon pisum
TTGTATTTATTATACACGCTATAACTCACTTAAAAACTGAATTATCTGTAAAAATACTTCCAACAAAACACAGATAATGTTCTTACCATCAAGTTTCATAATAGGTCGATTCACTCTAAGTTTTAAGCCAACGGCATACAACTTGAATTTCTGAGCGTAAATTTGGTATGTTACGCGTTTGTATGACGGAGACAACACATGCGGGTGTGGCGTCCTCTTAATACTTAGCCACTTACCTAGGTACCTGGTACATAGTATTAAATGACAACACGTAAAATCTGTATTTTATATATATAATAATAATATATTACCGACATTGGATAAATTATTATTAATAGATCAATATTTTCTAATTGCAACGTGACCACATGGTATTGTAGCCTATAGGGACAGTAGTGCGTGGATTTAAAAGTTTTAAAAAATAATAAGAAGTGCGTAAAGCTAGATAATGAGACATTAAAAAAAAAAAAATAACCTACACTAAAACCTTCTCTTTAAAACTACCCATTTTCCTAACAATCAAACACATTACACTTATAAATATTAATATTTAATAGTCAAAATAACAAAACATATACAAAGATTTACATAACTCATGACAGTTAAATACTATTTAATATGCACATGGTATGTACATTGTACATAATAATATGATATAGTTTGCCTATATATGCTATAATATTGTTGTTATCGACGATGCACGACGTCGTCATTTCGGAAAAAAATAAATACCAACACTAAAATCTGAAAATAAACAAAAATAAAAACCAATTACCTATTGATATTACGATTTTACGGTTTTGTGCGATGTCGATGTGGTCCTGTAACTTTAACAGTATTCAGTTGTGAACTTTTGGTTTCACAGTTACAGTATTCACGTTGATAGTTAAAACATTAAAATTAAAAAGGTGGGTAAGTGGATGTCGCTCTGCTGTACAGTAGGTTACAAGACGTGGGTCACTGTTACTGATGGCGTTTAATTTGAATTCAATGATATAATATCATTGTATGAAAAAATACGATTCTGAGCGAAAACGGTCAGTCAGCCTATGATATTAGTATATTATTACTAAGTATATTTGATGATATTAAGGTGAATTAAGCAATTTATGTATAATCTATTTACGTGGAACCCTGTTTTAAATTTTCAATCCTTAGCTATAAAAGTTGAACATTTTATAAATTTTTAACTACAAAATAATTATTAAATTTTAAATTGATAAATTTTGTCAAAATTTTAACTTAAAATGCTTATAAAAAAAAAATTGTGCATATGTATTTTTAATATTTTTCAACTGCTATTGTAACAATGTATCGGGAGCCTTGTATTAATTTTTTACACTTTTTGGCCCAATAGATAAAACTTTATTGATATTTATAGAAAAAAAAAACTAAAAAAAAATTGAAAACATACAATGTCCGTAAACAGCTCAAAAAGAGTAAAATTATTTTCAAAATTTTATCGTATATAGAAAATACTAATATAAACATTCAGTGAATTTTTCAAGTATCTACAGTCATTCGTTTTTTAATTACAACAAAAGAAAAAAATCGTTACGTAAGAAATCGAGTGAATATCAAATGTTGTAAAAATATGAATTTCAAACGCTCGTAAAAATTTAATTTGAGTTTCTTATAGACATTTTTTTTTTTGATAAAGGTAGATTATCCTATAAGGAATCTTGTATTACATTTTAAAATCTTAGTTCTAAAAAGAAAAATGTTTACGAATTATAAACTCAAAATAATTAGGTAATTTTCGTGATTTTTCCATATTTTGTCAATTTTTGAACTTTAAATGCTAATAAAAAAAACTGTGATCAAGGATTTTTAATATTTTTCAAATGTCATTGTAACAATATAGTAGGAGCCTTGTATGAAATTTTCAAGTATTTTTACTCAACAAATAAAGTCTTATTGACATTCATAGAAAAAAAAACTAAAAAAATGGAAACTGAAAATGTCCGTAAACAGCTCAAAATATTTGAAAAATGTTATGGTGTATAGAAAATGCAATCATAAACGTCCAGTTAAAATTGTATGCACCTACGGTCATTTGTTTTAAAGTTACACCAAAAACCAAAATCGATTTTCTCGAAAACAGATTTTGCGTAAAAATTCCTGTTTGTCCTTAATTTTTCTTTTGTTTTTCATGGCGCTTTTGAAAACTATTGGAAAAATTTTACTTTTGACCCCCAAAGTACCAACTGCTATTGTAACAATGTATCAGGAGCCTTGTATTAATTTTTTACACTTTTTGGCCCAATAGATAAAACTTTATTGATATTTATAGATAAAAAACTAAAAAAATTTAAAACTTACAATGTCCATAAACAGCTCAAAAAGAGTCAAATTATTTTCAAAATTTTATCGTATATAAAAAAAAACTGTGACTAAGGATTTTTATTTTTCAAATGTCATTGTAACAATATAGTAGGAGCCTTGTATTAAATTTTCAAGTAATTTTACTCAACAAATAGTTTTATTGACATTCATAGAAAAAAAAACTAATAAAATTGGAAACTGAAAATGTCCCTAAACAGTTCAAAACAAATCAAAATATTTTTAAAATTTTATTATGTATAGAAAATGGAAATATAAATAAACAGTGAAAATTGTATGTATCTACGGTCATTTGATTTAAAGTTACACCAAAAACCAAAATCGATTTTCTCGAAAACAGCTTTTGCGTAAAAATTTCCGTTTTTCCTTAATTTTTCTTTTGTTTTTCACGGCGCTTTTGAAAACTATTGGAAATTTCAAATTTTGACCTCCCGAATGCACCAACTAGATTCACTTTCCCATCAAACAAGATACTGTTGAAGAAAATCGAAGCAGTTTTACTGCCCCAAATCGTGATAACAGACAACAAAAATAAAAAAAACACATATCATTGTAAAATCAATACATTCATCGTTCCACTCAGAATCTAAAATGAATTCATGTTACAAATAAAATCGTCGGAAAATTAATTAAATATGTACCTATAATATGACTATATAAATATGGAATTTTATAATTTCAATAGCCATTTAAAATAATTTAAAATATAGGTAATAACTAATAAAGTAGATATAACTAATGAGTATATTATACCATAATATATAATAATATATAATATAAATTGTATTATATAATATGTACTTAATGATATAGGGATATAGTATGATATATTATGATATACTTAGAATGAAATAAATTTACATTCTATAATGTTTTCAAACATTAAATTAAACTTATTGAAAGCTAATGAAACGATCATATAAATTTAAAACAGTATAAATGTAATTATGATTTACATTTAACGCATATAGAATTAATTCTTTTAAATCTGTATTAATTTCTTAGTTTTCGCGGTTATGTCATTCCACGTGATTTTGATTAAATATGATTAACTGCGGTGTGCTGTTCTAAACGGTAGGTAATGCGAATAATATACGATTATAAATTAATGCTTATGTTATAGATACACATCAGTGTGTGTGTGGTATTGAACGATTTAATTTTTGGAAAACTGCGGAATTTATGTATAAAAGTATGCGGATTTGAACTGTGATCTTTTTTTGAAAGTGTGAGTCATGACGACCACCAAAAATTAACGCAACAACACTTTATTGGGTACAACTTGATGTTTCATAGAAATTAATAATATAATAAGTTTATCGAGAATATTCAACTTACCGGACACTTGTATTAGAGAATAGAATTTATGAAGCACTCACCGTGTTTGTGTTAATGTTACCACTTGTCGTGTTAGGTAGGTATTATTTAAGACAATAAATTATAAATTACCATGTACATATTATTATTTTCCAATAAACATAATAAACGCATGCTTATACGACCGGCATTCGCACATTTTAATATGAGGACAGATTTTAACAATGGACATCTAGATTCTTTGTTATCTATCATAGTACCTTACATGTCTAGAAGTGTTGATAGGTAATCGAACAATTATTCGATAAATACCTACAGTTTTGTGGAAACAACCAAATGTCTCCTCGGTGAAATCGCACGGCCGTTGGTCCCATTCCAAAACCTTAAGTGTGTGGTTTTTGGATTTAACGCACTACGGGGACGGAGGTACGAAAATTCTGAGTTCCGCCTACCACACACGTACTTGCGGCGGCATATTGGCAAGCGTACAAGTCATAGATAAGTATATATAAAGTGTATACAAGTGTACAGAACGGCCGACGCGGACACAGCGGGGGTTACGACAGACCGCCTCGCCGCCACGGAGCTAATAATAATACTTGCAAATCGTTACGCGTGTTTGCGAAACGGCCGCCGCTGCCCGCTAAGTAGGAAAAGCGCCGGTGCCAGTGATTTTCTATTACTGTACCTTACTGGTACTTTGCAATTTTTTTTTTCTTGTCACAATTGGCATTGACATTAGGATTATTTGGGTCAGCGATTTCGACACACGCGGCTCTACAAGATCGACGATCCGATCGTCGTCGCCGCCAGTGTGTGTGTGTCGTGCAGTACGCACAGTAACCGCCGCCGTCCCGTCCGCGAGTAAAATTTATATACATTTTTTTTTCTAATTAACCGTTGAATCAAACCGTCATGCGGTCTTCACAGGAAATTGTCCAAGCGGGACGGCAAGTGTTCCCGGCACCTGACTTCAGTTCCAACGGCGCCATGGCCGCGGCCGTCGTCGAAGGTATAATACATAAACATGATAATATTTTGTCCGCACAAGTAGAATCCGTCTAGTTACTCTCAATGGGAACGTTCGACATATTTTGGGCTCCAATCGTATTTTGCGCCGCTACACGATCGAAAATGTGATTTAATTATTTCTAATAAGGTGAACTTGGACACACAGTCTTGATCTTTTTAATACAAATATTAGATACGTACTTTCATAGTTTCCGTATAAATCCAACCCAAAAAATTATACATCGAAGCACGTGAACGCCAAACAAAGAACATTCCCGTGGCTTGTCACAGAGTCTATTTTTTTCATCTAAGGTTGAAGGGAGACGAATTTTTAATTAAATGTACCAGCTAAAAAAACGCAATTTCTTTGAACGAGTTTATAATAAGTACTATACTTCATTACGTCATATTATAATGTAGGTACCTATATACATAAAATAATAAATATATTGCATATTATAATAGAACAAACCTCATGATGTTTATTTATTCACTATTCGTAAGTTATAAATTATAATTCTAACATCATCTTTAAAATATCCCCGGTGGGGGGGGGGCATGGTGCTATGAAAAAGTCAAAACTTTCTTTTAAGCGAACTGTGGTCTCAAATAACCGCTAATCTATTTTAATAGACAATTTGCTGCGTGGTCACTCTTGGATTATGCCCAGTTAGGTACCTATCGATATTTTGGTAGAAATATCTGTGGTCGTTATAAACGTGTGCACAAGCCCGGATTTCGTTTCGCTGATAATTTTGCCCGGCTTTGCATCAACGCACTTAATAAAATTTACAAAAATAATATATATATATGCCTTTTTCACTATTACCGTACAGTGTACACGGTACATAATATCGATGTACGTAGGTATATTGTATTATACAATTTGTATACCTACGTAATTCTAGCAGCAATTTTTATTAATTTGTGAAAAATTTGTTTTGACCCTTTACCTACCTATATACGTTTCATTAAATTTTTTCATAACAATAACTTTTTCAAATCCTAAACATGAATATTGTAATTGTCAGTTAATAGCATGGTTTTAAAATGTTTGATAAAGATAATAATATATCTAATGTCATTTATCAATAAGTAATATCCGTGTTACACATTTTAAAAGTTAAATTTTTTTGTATGATTTTATGTGCAGTAAATTGTAACCAAACGTTGGCGTGAATTTAATAGACACTTGATCGATTAGCTTCTAAATATATATATTTTAAAACGATTTTGTTTTAGTTGGGGATATTAAATCTTAATAGCTCTATTTAATTATTTTTAGTTATTTGTATTTGTCAGTATATGTCAACTTCATTAATATTTGTGAACTAATTTTTTTTATTGAATAAAGTAATAATAACTTTGTGGTACCTACCAATGTAATTTTTATAGCTTTGATTATTAACGGGTATCAAAAAATTTACTTTTCCGAAATGAAAAAAAACACTCACAATACGTGGGTATATAATAATATTACCATGAACCATTAGGACAATTTGTCTTATATAGAATCAAATATTGAATATATATCACAATCGCGTATATCTAATATAATTAATTAAATAATAAGTATACTAGTCGTTGTAGTTTTTTGGTATTGCGGGTTTTTTTTAACAAATTATAAAGACAAATACGTTGATCACGTGTACTGTTATTTAAGAATTTATTAAATTATATTGATTACAATGTAGGTACATTTTATTAACTATGAATTATATTGAATAGGTACTTAACGAAAAAAATGTAATGAATTGACTTTCCATGAACAAACTTACTAGGTAGGTATACTTATATTAATTTAATTTATGGATTTTTTTAACTAGGTACCTAATCAAATATAATCAAAATCGAATTATTATAGTGATTGATATTATAGGTACTTACAACTGATTGATATAGATAGTACTGTCAGAAGGAAATTAAACTCTTTCCGTATGTTTGAAAATAAAACTTTTTATGTTAGTCATTAACTTGCATGGAATACTACAAAGTTCCTACCAATTCTTACCCAAAGTTGAGTAAGTACCTAGGTATATGATTATTAAATAAATTAATAAATAATTCATACAATAATTATTTTATATAAGTAGGTATAATTATGATATACCTTAATGATTCAAATATTATACCCGTTTATGAATTAGATCATCTTAGATATTCAACAGGGCACATCTAAACATTATTTTCGTTATGACATTTTGATATACCTACCTACTTTAACGTAATCAAAAAACAAAATACAAATGTTAGGTATTAGGTACTTTGTATTATATTATACAATAAGTAATTACTTACAGAATGTCGTTCCAAGATTAAGTGTGGGTTTGTTTTTAAAGTTTAAAACTATTTATAATTAACTTAGTGTAGTGATTAACAATTTATAGTTATATGTAAGAATATAAAAGTAACATATTTATGAATATTGAATAAGTTATTATTTATATATAATTTGGAAAATAATTGATCGAAAAAATAAAATAATTAATATAAATAAAAATATAATATAACAATTAAATCAAACAGAAAACGTGATCTTGGAGCATAAATTCATTAAGTATTAGTTATTACCTATCTATTATTTCAAATTCAAAATCACTGATAAACCCACAAGAAAGTTTGTCAAAGGACCGGAATCAACAATTGTAAGTACCTAGGTATAATTGTTGTTCTTTAATTGTCATGGTAAAAAAAAATACGTCACTGATTTAAAATTTGAAATTATATAATATAGTGAATAAACTTTGAATCAAATTGTTATCCATTGATATTATGTTTAAATTTAAATTTAAAATATTATATTTGGTTTATCTAAGATGTGATTAATGATTACTGATGGTTAAAATATATATATATATTCAAAACCTAATTAGAGTATTACCATTTGCCAATTTATTTTTCAAAATGTATTTTTAAAAAAACCTTGTGAAAACTCTGTAAAAACATTGCATATAAATAACCAAGGCAAAATCATATTAAAAACTATTTCAGTTTATAATAATATTGATTTACCTTTGTGTGTAGATGATGAAAGGATCATGTGTTCAATGCGGGACAGAGTTGGTAGGTATACTGCAATGGTGATAGGTATATTTTGGCAGTCAATTGGTAAATTTTTTTTTAGAATTATAAAATACAATTTACGTATTATTTGTTTTTCTTACATTCATAAATCTTAATATATATTATATTATTAATTTTTGAAAGACTGAGGAAGAAAACTATTTTTTTTTTTAACTCGTTAAGTTCATATGGAAAAGGTAACGCTCTGCTGTACAGTAGGTGTCGACTGTCGAGTATAGGTATCAACCTTGTCATTGAGTTCGCTGTTATGTGCTAAATTTTAACTCAATAATAAATCATTGCATACAAAAAACGATTATGATCGGAGACGGTCAGTTACCCTATAAGTACCTATTGCAAAGTATATTTTATTATATGTATATTTATATTGCTATTAAAGAATTTGTTTTACTATTAGTAATACGGATGGTCGAATATTATTTAGTTGAAATCATCTATGTTTTTATATTATTAATCATTATTCATTATATTAGTATAATATTCAATATTGTATACATCTATATTATAGTGTATTATTGGTATGATTTTTGGGTTCTATTTTCGTGGTATAAATTTGTTTTATACCTTTAAATTAATCTGAGTACATAGAAAATATTATTGCGCACATGATGTAGTCAAATATAATAATATACGTAGATTCTACGCGTGGTACGCGTGGGGTACGCATACCACAGGTTGAGAAACGCTGTTGTAGAACATTCAATCTGACAGTCTAAAATTAATTAAAATACATATAACATTATAAATAATAATTACGATTTTGTATTCATTCATTTTTTTTTTTAATTACATCAATAGTTTGTATAAAACAGAATATATTTTAAATCTGTTGGTTCATCGTTCATATTAGGAAAACAAATTAACTAACCATTACAATAGTCTATAAGTTATAACAGTGGTCGGAAATTGGCGGCCTGCGGGCTAAATCCAGCCCGTGGAGTGGAAATAACTGGACCGCGAATAATATTTATATTTTGATCTATTTTTATGTTGTATTTGGATGTATTTTGGTTCCACATAAAAATGTGAAACTTCGTTTTCCAAAATTATATTCTCCAATATACGTTTTTAAAAATAAATATCCTTCAAGATATATAATATATATAATAGATATAATAAGATATAATAGCTCCACCTTAAAAACACTGCGCATTACTTACCTAGTTGTTCTCCAAAAGTAGTAAATTTAAAAAAAAACTGACTAATATTAATTATTAAATTATATTAAATAATTTGTTTTAAAAAGCTTAATATTATGTATTTTTAACACAAAAATAAATACATTACCCAATTCTTAACTAATGTTCGACCCCTGGTAAGTGGTAGATAATATTAATTAACACCTGTTATAAAATTTAAAGGTAAGATTAATATGTTTGACATTTCGGAGGCTTTTATTGATATTTTTATTAAGAATCAAATTACCAAGTTACTACATTTAGAAACTATACATTTTTTGTAGTAATATCAAATTTTAAAAATATCACAGTAAAATGGATTATTATTTTTTATCTATTATAACTATCATATTATATCTATATTATTTTTTACAACAAAACAAACGTCGACTGATTATCGACACACGTGCATGAGTTTGTGTGCACGGGCGCGTATAGGCGTGTTGAGTCTACAATAGTTGGTGTGGTGATATTATACCAGGCGGCAGGCACTAATACAAATTTGGGCTATGCGTTGTGATGTTAAACATTTACTGATTGCAATGTATAGTTTTCAATTTCAACAAAGTAACCAATGATAATAGTGGTTATACTGGTTGAACAGTAGCATATTTGATTCGTCTTATAGAAGGGGGGGGGGGGGCAATATCCTTTTGGTCCAAAAATTTTACCTTTAACCATTTACCCACTTAGGCCTATACAGAGGGAAAAACATGTATCCAATAGTAAAATTTTTAGGCTGTTATTATAACTTAAAAACACTCTAAACTTCTATACAGATTTTTGAAAGAAGTTATTATTTATAGGTAGTTATTCCAACCACCTCTAATCGCAATAAACAAATGTTTCAGAACTTACACATTATATTACTTATATTAATCGTGGCTAGATTACGGCTTACGCTAGGATTTAAAAAAATATTTTTATAATAGAGTTAGGTATACTGTTTATAGAAATTAGGTATTGAAGAACCTGTAGGTCACTCTTCCATATATATTTAATAATTTGTTTTGTGCATTTTACATACGGGGGATTGTTATAACAAAAATTAATTTTATTCATTTAAAGACAGCTGTGCGTTTGGATCAACAAAATATTTTTTGCTTTGCGGGCTTGGCGGTTTTTTGTCGTGTGGAATAACTCACACAATGGTCACACCCCTGGACTTGGTTAAATGTCGTTTGCAAGTCGACCAAGCCAAATACAAGAACGTTGTTCATGGTTTCAAAGTAAGTAAAAGTAACATTCGTATACGTTACAACTAAGAAATATAAAAACCACAATTTTTATCGATGATTTATGCGTAGATTACAATGAAAGAAGATGGTTTCAAGGGATTGGCCAAAGGATGGGCACCAACTTTCTTGGGATATGCCGCTCAAGTAAGTCAAATTCAAAATAATTTTTCGTGCTTAACAAATACAATATACATATGTCTATAACCGTTAATGATCTCTATTAGGGCATGTGCAAATTTGGTTTGTATGAAGTTTTCAAAGTTCACTATTCGGAGATGATTGGCGAAGAGAACTCATACGTATACAGAACCGCATTGTACTTGGCTGCGTCTGCATCTGCCGAATTCTTCGCTGACGTCGCACTCAGCCCCATGGAAGCTGCAAAAGTAAGCTACGCAATATTACTTAAATTAAGATACAAAGTTGAATAGATCCATTATATGGTCAATAATAGTTGAATGGTAAAATAATAAATTTAACATAATACTAGGTCTTAAATTAATATATTTTTATTCATACCTACACATAAATGTAATCACAATAGTTTTAAAAAATAGGTTTATCTCGAACACTTATTAATTGATAAAAATGTATTAAAATAACACGGTCGATAAATTTTGACACACACTGTCTAGCATGCGATTAAGCGAAATAGCTGAAAATATAAAATAGCCTAAGCATATTCCCAATAATATTAATAAACTGATCATATTGAAAAAAAGTTTAGTAGAATTAACAAAACTATCGTTAATGTATCATATACGGACAAAAAATACACCTTTAGACCTATTTATTTTAAATAACAATATTTTAATAAACGTAAATCGAAAAAAAGTTGAAAATTCTAAGTTTGATAAATAAAAGAAAAGAAAAATAGAAAGATGGATATCTGTTTAACCTATTTTCAAAATCCCCTATATGTCTAAAAAAATGCCAAATAATTAATGTAGGTATAGTAAATATTTTGAAATCATGAAAATTTTAAATTACTTATTTAGTACTATATACGGTTAGGTTTTTGAACTAAAACAACATAATCGATTTTTCAAATACTGGTTTTACGTTAATATTAAATTGTTTTTACTGTTTGATTACGTATATTAAAAAAAAATAATAATAAACCAATTACCATATATTATATGTATTTCATTAGGTATCAAAAATCCTTGTTATTTTTGTTATAACTATTAACGTTTGTACCTACCTATAATCAACAAAAAAAATAAATTTGTTTACAATTAAGCAATTGAACCTAACATATTTTAGTTACTATAATCAATAAATCTCCTTGTTATTTTTCACTGTGAACAACTTATAACACAGGTCAAACTAATAACCTAAATAATTATTGATATAACAAAATACGGTAGGTAGGTAGATATTTATATAAGGGAACACATTGATTTTTTCATCAAAATAAACCTGGTTATTTTTGATTCTGAGAGCAGCGGTGTATGTATTGATTTCACAATGATGTTTTTTTTTATTATTATGATTTATGCCTGTCATCACCTTTTGAGACAGTAAAAATGCTTCAATTTTCATCAGCAGCAATTTTTCTGGTAGGAAAGTGAATCTAGTTAGTACTTTAGGGGGTCAAAAGAAAATTGCCCAACAGTTTCAAAAGCGTCAGTAAAAACAAACAACAAATTAAGGAAAAATTGAGGTTTGACCTAACCAGTTTTCGAAAAGATTGATTTTGTTATGAATGTTAATCTCAAAAAAAAATTACCAACTAGGTATAGTTAGGTACAACCTATAGATACAATTGTCAATGAATGTTTACATATGCAATTTCTATGCACCATAACATTTTCGAAATATTCCTACTCTTTTTGAGCTATTTATAGGCATAATTAAATTATGTATTTAATAGTTTATTTTTAACTATTCTTAACTCAAAATGTATTTTGAGCGTTAATCCAAAATAATTGCTTAAGAGCGTCTGAAGTTAAAACGTTGAAAAGATTCATCAAAATTACAAAATTGGTAAATTTGGAAAATTATTTACAATTGTTTTATTTAGGTAAATGCTTTGAAAATTAAATACAAGACTTCCCTTAAGTTTTCATACAATAATTAAAAATTCTCATATTAAATGTTTATTTTATCATTTCTATAAAAGATCATAGGCGAATCTAGGAATTCATAGCAGGGTGTGCCTTTACTTCAAAAAGGCCCTCTGTAGTTCAAAATACCTCTTAGTTATCACACGTTTAAATATGTTTCCCATTTGAAATAACAATATTAATAATATTAAAAAATATTAAGATTAATTTTTATTACATAGTTTAGATGCTATTTTTCATGCTGTAAAATACACATGGTATGTTTCAAAATTGTTCAATTTAATCAACTACAACTATTGCAAAGTTCGATAGGTATATATTATTCAATTATTTTTTTTGGACATACTTATATAACCAACAATTAAATTGTTAATCAATTATGTTTAAAATTCTTGGAAGTTTATTATAACATCTTAATTTTATTATCATTAACAACAAAGAATTGTATTAAATATATAACTTGATTTTATTATCATTATAACAAAGAATTGTATTAAATATATAATATAACTGGTGGTAATTAACAACTGTTTTTTATAGGTACATTTTATAAAATTAGTCTTTCAGTTCTGCATCCTTTTTTTGTTTTAACACTCTTTTTGAGTGACCACTTGAATTCTTAGGCGACATGTATTTAATACAATTCTTTGTTATTAATGATTATAAAATATTATACTTTATATAATTATACTTCTGTGTTAAATGTTAATACTTAATACGAAATAAAGTATTTTTCATTTTGTCAATAACCATAAAAATGATAATTACTGGTAAAATTAAATTACATAAAATAGCTATGATTATGGCTATAAATTACGACTGTAGCCGTGCTATAAATAAACAGGAGTGTTTTCTCATTTCTTGTTAATATTGCTGATCTCTTATCAACAATCAATTTTGCTTATCACGATAATATTTACTGACAATATTTGAACCCTGACGCGGACACGATTTATTAAAATTAAAATATAAATTGTTTAATGTTTAGACTTAATACCGTTGTAACTGAAAGGAGTATTTATGGGCCCTACGCAAGTTTATACGAGTCGCAGGGTGTTCCCTGGCACACCAGGCACACCATGTAGATTCACCTATGTAAAAGATAAAATTTTCCAAATATTTTGACTCGTTTTAAGTTAGGTATTTATAGACATTTTAATTTTTCAATTATTATAAATTGAAATATTTATTATTTTTATTTTTTTATAAATGTCAATAAAATGTCATTAGTTGGGTCAAAAAGCGAGTAAAAGTGTAATCCAAGTTTCCTCATAAGTAGTTATAATAGCTATTGAAAAATAAATATAAATCTATAGACATGGTTTTTTTTTAAGTATATAAAGTTCAAATTTTGACAACATTTATCAAAATCTTGAACATTTTCAAATTTATTTTTTATTTAGTTAAAAAATTATAAAATTTGTATATCTTATGATTGAAAATTTAAACAACAATTCTCAGAAATAGTTCATACAATAACCAAACAATCGTAAAAATAGATATATAAACACATTAATATTAAACAGACATTTTATAAGTTCGAATTTTGACAAAATTAAGTACCTACATATTAAAACCAAGAATCACGGTTTAATTATTTTATTGTAATTTAAAAATATTATTCATTGGCTTATGAAACTTTTAGAGTCTATTAATATATTATTATACTTTATATAGGTACACAATGATATTTTTAAATGTATTTTTTTTGGCAAAAATTAATTTAACTTACTGTACTAATTAGTAAAATAAATTACTTAAATCACAATAATTGAATAATATTATCATGAAATATACCTAGTAATATTATAGATTGATAGGTCGTCTTCGCTCAGAATCGTTTTTTGTATTCTATGATTTTATATCATTGAATTCAAATTTAACATCATATATTACAATGGATAACTGTAATAACCTACTGTACAGCAGAGCGACACCCGCTAACCCCTTTTTTTTACTATTGGTAGTAATCATATTAATTTTACATTTGATTGCACACTCAAAATTAAAATAAATTAATTAACACTTAAAAAATATGCTTTTGTACAGGCTTATAATAATTTACTCATGATGAATGCGTTTGTTTGTTTGGCTTAGCAATTAAATTATAATAAATTATAAAAATGAATTACGTAATAAAAATAATAATTGTTACTAAATAGTAAGAAATTAAGAGCAGGCAGTATAGTAAGCCTACCCGCTGGGAAATGCCACTGAACCGTATACTTTAAAAGAAATATACGTTTTTATTTGCGCTGACAAATGTCTACATATGTATATTTATCGTTTTGCTTAGATGGTATCGAAAATGTTCAAAAATACAATTCTTGTTTTCATTTTACTCATATATCGGATATATTATATTCTCTTCGTCAATGTTTCGAAAAATCCCTTTTAAAATGTGTTTATTTAAAAAGAAAATACGTGAGAGAAAATAACACGTGTGTTATATCAATAACGGGCTTATGGTACTGCCGCCGCTTTTACTTAACAAAATAATATAACACTGCTTTCTGTCGATTTTTTCCATTATCATTATTTGTGTTCATAAACAAACACGCCCCCCTCTCGTGAAAATAAATAATGGGTTCCTAAGATGGTCCCTGTCATTAGATGCTTGGATAAAGATATTTTGTTATTTATAGACATCCTAATTGTTTTTATTAGATTTTTAAAATTGCTCTTTATTATTTAATTGTATTATTTAATTATTTATTTTTAACGAGAATGACTGTTTAAATCAAAATATATGTAAATACCAAATCTTTGTAAAAATAGTTGAAAACTGTAAATATTTAGGTATAGAAATATGTCATAATCTAAAATGGAATAACCACATAAAATGTGTAACAAATAAATTAAGAAACTTATGTATGCATTTAAAAATTTAACAGATATGTTAGAACTTAAGACAATTAGACTAGTGTATCAAACATAAATAATCCATAGTTGATTATGGTATTTCTATACGGGGAGGCACGTATGATACAACTATAAATCCACTAAAAAAAATACTAAATAAAATACTAAAAATTATCCTAAAAAAAAACTCAAAATAACACACAAAATATTTATACAATAACATGAATGTACTACCAATAAAAAAATTATTTTATAAAGTTTTGGTACTGTACATTATTAAAAATAACCTTACTTTTAAAACTGAACACGGACATAATACTAGACAAATATTTAATATCATTGTACCAACTATGCATAAAAAATTAACACATTCCACATACTTATATATTGGTCCAAAAATTTACAATATACTACCATTAGAAATTAAACACAGCAACTCTTTTAAGATTCTTAAAAAAAAAAATTACATTTTGGCTATTACAAGAACAAAATATAGACAGACTCATAACAAACGAATAGGATTACCTACTTCATTATTTATCATATTAGTTGTACGACTTTAGTAATTATTATTAGGTAATCTTAGTTTTATATTACCACATTATATTGTGTTTTTTAACTAAACAATTTTTTACATAATATAATATTATAAAAACAAAGAGAAGAAAATATATATTTACTTATATTAATATTATAGTTATGTAAGGAATGTATATTACAAATTCTAATTATTTAATTTATATGAACTATTTAATGAATTTATATTTCAAATTGTGAACTCGTGGGCCAATGGGGCCCATCTTCTTGAAGAATAAACAAAAATAAAAAAATAAATAAAAATAATATATTTAAATTATTCTTAATTGAAAAATGTATTAGCAATTTTAAAATATTAATATGTATATAATATAGTATGTCACAGGAAATATTAATATTTATGTATCATAAATTATAATAGGCGTATGGGTTTCCTATGTTATTAAATAAAATTGTTTTTCTTATGTGAATACAAAGGTTAGCTAATATTAAATCAACAACACTTTTAATAATTTACAGAACAAAAATTAATTTTATAGAATACCTTACGAAGGTTATATTACACCTTAAAATACACTTTTTTCTATAAAAAATAAATTGTTTTGTTTTTGTACATTAGCCAATAGGTACCTAATAAAACATTTTTATATATTTAATAATCATATTTAATTATACTATTTAGTATTATAATTACGAATTATGAAAACTATATTATAAATACACGTAAACTAAATTTATCTTGTTATTCTTAATTAGGTAAATTCTGTTTGATTTTACATTTAATGTACATATTATAATAGCTTACTTATACATAGTTATATTTTTTTGGCTGTAGGTCCGTATCCAAACTCAACCAGGATTTGCAAACACTTTGAGAGAAGCAATACCGAAAATTCACCAATCTGAAGGATTGAATGGATTTTACAAAAGCTTAGTGCCACTATGGATGAGACAAATCCCTTACACAATGATGAAATTTGCATGTTTTGAAAAGACTATTGAATTGCTGTACAAGTATGTAATTATTTTTAATGAGTTGAATGAGGTATATATAATATGTGGTAATTTACATATTATATTATGTAATATTGTTTATTATGTACCAATGTACTTTTCTTAAGAAACATTAAATGGTAAAGATTATATTTTTTTTAAATTGCTTCAGTAAATTAAAAAGTCAAAATAACTTGTCATTAAATGATTAAATGATTTTCGTTATTTTTATAATTATTACATAGGTATTTAAGAAATTTTGTATTTACAGTTATATATGCGTTTGCTTTTAGATATGTAGTGCCTAAGCCTAGGGCAGAATGCACCAAGGGCGAACAATTGATTGTGACATTTGGAGCCGGTTACATTGCTGGTGTATTCTGTGCTATTGTTTCCCATCCAGCTGACACGTTAGTGTCTAAATTGAACCAAGCTAAAGGTGCCTCTGCTGGAGATATTGTTAAGAAAATTGGATTCATGGGTGAGTGTAGTTAATTGAAGTTCAATACATATAATTTATGTTAAGTACTAAAAAAATACTCTGACTGTAAGAAATTATAATAAATATTATGTTCTATATGACCAATAGTTTGAGAACTACTAATGTTTTAGCTACTTACTGTTTTTGTATATTGTATTGTTTAATTTCATTACACGAAATAATATTATTTATTTTATTTGTTTCAAAATATTACCATTGATACATTTTTACTTTTTAGGATTATGGCAAGGATTGGGACCCAGGATTGTAATGGTAGGAACATTGACGGCCGCTCAATGGTTTATCTATGATGCAGTTAAAGTCTTCTTCAGGTTACCCAGACCACCACCACCAGAAATGCCAGAATCTTTAAAGAAGAAATTAGCACTACAATAATAATATAATGTAATAACAACAATGATGGTTGTAGAAAATGTTAAATTATTTAAAAATATATTAAAACATAGTTATTCAAAATAAATGTGTATAGTTGTATTATGGTACCTTTATGATGATAGCATGGTACTTAAGCATCAATATATTATTGTAAAAGAGTGCAGCTTAGGGCCAGTTGCGCCGTCTCTAATTAAAGTTAACCGGAGTTTAATCGGCTGAATTTGCCCGGTTAAATATCTGTTATCAGCTGATTAAGCTTAATCGAAGTTTAACCGTAGACGGTGCAACTGGCCCTTAGACATTTTTAATAGATTACATACTTAGTGAATCGTATACATATAATCAGTGCGGATTTACCCACAAGGCACGTGTCTAGGGCGCAATATCTTTTGTGGTACAATTTTTTAGTTAATTTTTACTTTTTACTTTTTCATAATTCAATAATTATATTTACCTAAATTCATATTTTATATTAATTTTTTTTTGTATACAACTCGCATGAAACTGGAGAATGGCTTACGTAGTCATAACAGCTATAATAACCTTGCCGTTTGAATTTAATTCTGCGGCCGGCGTGCGCCGTGCAGCGCCGCCACCGCTAGAGGTTCGACTTCGACATCGACACGGCAGTTGCCACTTGCCTATGTTAATGCATGGGAGGTGGTATATAGGTGTGCGGCGTAAACACATACAATATTGTGAATGGGGCATGCGTAAAACGCCAGCCAAGGCAATCAAATATACTGCCTCGGGCCGCCGGGTACATTTTATATAGCCGCTCTATTAGCTGGGGGGAGAACAGCTTGCACAGTGCTTAGCAAATAAATTATTTGATATTAAGTGAAATGACTCGCCTAACCCCGCACCCGGTGGCAGCACCAAAATAAGTGTGCGCGGGCGCGCGGGCACCAAACTAGTATATTCTTATGCTCGGTTTCACCACGTAGGAGTTAAAGTTTAGATTAGTTAACTCCGAGTTATCCAGTGACCCAAGGTTATAATTTTTTCAGTTTCACCACGGGTTTATAGGTGAGAGTTAGTTAATCTGAGGTTAGCTTACGATTGGCCCATAAATTGGCCTGTTTCGGAGGCCTTTAATGATAACATTTATTTTTCACTGATAACAGTGTTAATAAGCCTGATTAAGTTGTTAGATTACCGTTCTTTTTTCAAATTTATTTGCGTTTTCTATTTTTGTAATTTCGTTAATTAATTAAGTTCTTTTGTCTTTTGTCGTGTTCTATTGTGCTTTGTTTTTTCCGCTACTGCCAATTTTAATATGGAAACAAAACGCAAATGAAATGTAATTTTTGTAAAACAGAGGAAGAATTGCTTGTTGAACTGGTTAAGAAATACGAACAAGTAATTGAAAATAAAAAAACTGATGCTGTTATGTGGAAGGAAAAAGAGTCGTGTTGGACTCAACTTGCTGCAGAGTTCAACAGCGTTGGTTTATTAGTGCCAAGGACATTGTACAATTACAGCTGAAGTACAAAAATTTAAAAAAAGTTGTATGTAAAAAAAGTGCGACAATAAGGTAAGTACAATTGAGATTTATGTCGTGACGATTCACATCTATTTTCATTTTTGTAAATTTTCTTTTGTCATATTAAAGATTAGAAGGTCTAAAGACAGGTGATGGAAAAAACCAGGCTCAAGCCCTTGATGATGTTGAGGAAAAAATAAAGAGCATTATCCAACTGTCTGTCGATGGCATGGCTTCTGTTTTTGATACTGATAATGACAATGATGTAATAGGTAATATTATATTATGTAGTTATGGTGACCATAGGTCTCTATTTTAAAAAAAAGGTTGTTATATTAAATTAAATAGGAAGAATTATATAGTTTTCATGATCCATTTTGACTGTTTTTTAGACGATGTAATGGTTGAACACAAAGAGCATGATGATGATGATGATTGCTACGTTACTGGTAATTTTATGTTTCAAAATATAACAGTTAAAATTGTGTTTTGTTAAATAGAATATAAATATTATTTTTTTTTTAGTTATGCCTGATGATTTTGATAATCCAGAACCAGAGTCAACTACAGTTTTATATAGTACACAGACGGAATTGTGGAATGATCAAGGTATATATGAATTATATATTTGACAATAATATAAATTTTAAAATGTAACTTTCTTTAAGGTGCAAGTAGCAGTAAAAACTGCAATGGAATGTTGTTACACCTCAAAATTTAAAATTCAAGAAAAGCACTCCTCTCAGAAGCAATAGTGAGTTAGCAAGTTCAAATTCTGAAATAATTTTGTATAATACTATTTTACATACCTAATAAATTTGCAGACAAACGTCTCAAGAGTAGGACTGCAGAGGCAACAAAATTATTAAATCATAAAGATCAGCTAACCGAATTGCAGATTAAATGTTTAGAGCAGGAGTTTGAAATCAATGAAGTTAAAAAGAGGAATGTTATTTTGGAAGAGCAAAAATTAAAACTAGAAATAGAAAAAATGTTGTTGGAAATAGAAGTACTTAAAAAAAAAATTAAAGACCCATAATAACTAATAATAAAAATAATAAATACATATTTACAATGAATCTTAATGTTTATTTATTTATTTAATAATAATATAAGACCAACTTCACTCTAAATTGCCAAAGTGATCCCTGATCAGACGATCTCGTTCTTGTCTGCCTCTCGTAACCCCTATTAAATTTGGAAGATTAGCTTCTGCAATATTCTCAATATCGTAGCCGTCTTGCAGGATGTTATTTGGAAGTTCATCGTGCAGGTCAATACAAATGTTATGGATAATAGCACATGACACAATTATTGCTTGTGTATTAATTAGGCTAGTTGTTGTTCCTTTGCTCAGCACAGGAAACCTTCGTTTAAGAACACCAAAACATCTGCAAAATTATAACAAAATAACTCTAAGTTAGAATTCAGTTCTAAAAACATATTCAGTGATAATTTTGCTTTGTGATTAACTCAAAGACAATGAGTGTGGCTTTTATAGTATCATGATTGAAGCTAGGTATGTAAGGGTCAGTTTGGTGGCGTAAAATAGATAGGTAATCAAAGTCGTCTCGGTGGAAACCTAATAATTAATAAACTTGATAATCAATGAAAATCAGTTTTAAAAATTGAAATCCGTCAGATCAAATTCCTTCAGTTTTGTCTGGCTTTTTAGTCTAAAATCACTTTTTTTCATCGACTAAACCCCCTGTATATTAACTATGTAAATAAAGACATTTATTTAAAAACTAGCACTCCTACATTTAAAAATAATATAAGAAATTATTTTAGTTATGATGTACATTTATATAATGTAAATATCATTTTTACCTGGATGATTAAAAATTATTTTTTAAATAATTCTGTTTAATACCTATTATTAAAATAAAATTATTTTAGAATATAAACAAAACCTAGCTGTTGAGCTATTTTAATACAAACTAATAATTATTGAACCTAGCTATGTAAGATTAACATGTTAATGATTCCTTATTTATTATAATTATTTAATTTCTTCCCAAAAAAAGAATGTGAAATATAAAATTTACTGTCAAAAGGAACTAAAAGTTAGGTGCATACATTTTACATACAAGTTGAAGCTTTTTTTATATTTTAAATTATATGTATATGAACTACTTGTATGAAAGACCTTGTATTAAATTGTCTATCATTAGCTATACATATTTTATATTTTATAAGTTTTATTAAACTACAAATTAACTGTGGTTTTAACGAAATTTGAACTTTAAATGCATATGTATCGTTAATATTTTAGCTATAATAAAAAAACTTACGTATTACATTTTTAAGCTATTTGACCGGATAAATAATTTTTATTGACATTTATAGAAAAAAAAAATTTAATGAATCAAGTACAATCCAAGTGAGAACGGTATAACCAAGCTTGTTACCAAACAATTTAAATAAATTTTCATTTTTTTTTCTGCAATTATTTTTAAAAGCACTGAGCTCCAAAAAGCACTTTCGACCTCCTAAAAGTACCAACTAGAATTTGCATCCAAAAACATACACCGAGCATCGAAGCTTATGATCAGAGCATTTTTTCTACCAGAAAAGTTGAAAAGTTACAAACATTTTAAAATACCTCAAATAAACGTCTGAAATTATTAGACTTGACAAAATAAAAATAAAATAGTAACTAATTTTCAAGCCCCCCCCCCCCCCCATTGAAAAATCCTGCGGACGCCACTGGTATAATATAACAAACAGCAATACATGTACCCAATATAATATGTATTACCTATGCCTTATAAAAAAATATATGATATAATAACTTACGCAATCTGACCCGATGGAAAACTGAATGACGATGTTGATAACTCAATATTATTATTATGATTTTCACATCTTGAAGACTCACTTTCTGTCGGTCTATAATTCAATTAAAGAATGAGTTATGAATAAGACAAAAAAATTTCATAGGCTACTTATTTTTATAATAATAAATAATAATTACCTTGTGTGTTCTTCTTCATTAACCTGATGTATAAGGTCATTGGGATCTACTTTTTTTATTTTTTTTAGCTAAACGGATTTTCATTACACTTTTAATATACTTTTTTTTTGACATGATTGGTTTTGTTTTTTGTTTTTTTGGTATCTTATCCATTTTGAATCAAGCAATATTAAATAATAACAAACAGACAACACTCTAAAATATGTACTTTTGTACCATCGCATAAACTTACGGTAGCATAAAATTGTAAGGTACTTATAACCTATACAATGTAGATATAACTCGACGCAAGGATAGTGGTACAAATGGTAATATACTGTAGCGACGTAACGTACAATATGAATATCGGACGCATGCAGCAACATAATATTATTATTATTTTTATTTTTTGTTGACATAATCAGTGTTGCCAACTCAGATAAAGTCAAAATCCCTAACATAGTATCTAAAAAATCCCTAGATATCCCTAGATCCAATATCAATTCTTATCATTTGTTGTTGTGATACGATTCAAAATATTGTTCATATTACCATAGATAATGAAGAATATTCTCATTTCTTTTATTATCTATGCAAAATGCAAATTACTTCACAGTTCACATTTTTACAATTTCACTCATGCACATGTTTCACAGTTGGCCCATATTATATAAAAGATAATCTATCTGTCCATCACAATCACGATTAAAGATAGTATGGTTGCCCATCGATCCATGATTCACATACTAGAAAAGTATCTACGGAAATGAATCTCTGCTTATCAGTATTAAACAGCTGGAAACTTAAACACTAGCGCTTGCCCGTGAAGTGACTATAAACTCAACTAGTTTTCGCCATACAGAACAATATTCTTATATTCCCGCGCTCATAATTTTTTATTGTACCATTGTACATTTAACTTCGACCAATGTATTTTTTTCTATAGTATCGAATAAAATTACACAAATCAATGGAGGTTATTAATTTTATATTTCTATTAGGGCTTAGGCACCTATAATATAAAAATAAAAATATTATAATGATTAAGTAAGTATGTACATAAATATAACATATTATAGGTAAATATATAAAAAATATATAATACTATTTTTGTTAACTTTTGACCAATTTTGAAAGTTTTTTTTTTGTTTTATTAATTTTTTTGTTATTTTGGTTCTGTTGATAGTTGTATTGACGCATTCTCATAATCAGATAATATGAACAAATATCCATTAGTACATCTGTTCGATGTTCAGTGCATGGAAAATCAAAAGTTATATTTTGGCTTAAAAAATATTCAGAAGCATCTTCAAAAACATTAGGTGTATCAGCAAATTTAGTAAATGATAACTCTAATGACTTAAATATTTTAAAAACGTTACTATTTGGATGGGTTAAGTAGCCTCTACTTTTTATATTCACCAGATCTGCTTCAGGCCCAGTTTTAGAGGTATTTAAGTTTTTTAAATGTAATTTACATAATTCACATTTAGTTTTGGCTACTAAACGTTTTGATATATACCTATAAAATATAATACATATATCAATTATACAATTAATAGATAGAAGTTTTGATTTGTAAAAAACTATCTAAGTAAATCAGTTAACTACGATTAATACCCAGCCAGATAATACACTAGACAATCAAAAACAGTTGAGTCTGAATAATTGTGTTCTAAAAAAATATCATCAGCTTCCCAACATCCGTTATCCATAATGTCATTTATTTTTTGTTTCAATTTTTCAATCTTATTTATTCTAGCTGGTGTATTTGTTGGATCACTAATTATCTCTTTTAGGTCTGCAATTGTTATTATTGGAATGTTGTCTAAAGACAATTAGTAAAATTAAGTGTTTCTGTAGGTATCTAAGTTTATATATATAAGTACAGAACATTATTTTTATTTACAAAATATTTACCTTCAAAAATTGTACAATTACCACTTTTAGGAGGTTTTATCAGTGAGTAAACTGACAACATCCTATAAAGTTGGAGGAAAGTTGGGGTTGACCGGTGGTTGTTTGGTCCAGCAACCTGGCGTATGATGCCAAAAAATTTCTGAAATATTATAATGGTTAAGATTTCATTGTTTGATATAACAGTAAACAAAAAATGTCATCTTAAAATATACTTCTAAACAATCTTGGTTTAATTTGGCCGTCAAAACATATTTATAATTACAATCATTTAACAAATAGTCAATAAGGTCTATTGTTGACTTCAATGTTATTTTGAGGCCATCAGCTGTCGTTGCTGTTAAAAAATCATCCTTATTGATTAATTGGTCTTTTAAATTTGATTCCCATTCATTAATAAATTGAAATGCTTCTTTTAACACCTATTTAAAATAAAATATTTAAAAACTGCTGTGTATTATATATACTTACCTAATTTAACATTCAATATCTACAAAGTCTAGATAGTACAACTAGTTAAACAATAGTTAATTAAATCAATTATAAACATTTAACACATACACAATAAAATTATTATAGGATAGAGATTTTTCTTAATTAATTTTGCAATAGGCATATTTCCTTTTCAGTTGCCTTATTAAATTTATAATATTTAAAAACATAAACAATTTACATACCATGCATCACATGTAAGATAAATTACAAACACTTATAAGTTATAACATGTAAATGCAAAATTAGAATCATATTTCAGCAAAGGCCATAAATCACAAACATTCAACATAAAAACCTCTATATCATGGCTATTTTTCTTGATTCCTTCTGCTGGAAATTTCCTGTTCAGGGAATCAAACATATTGTTCATGAAAACAGTAAATTTGACTGTTTCATCAGCATCAATAAAATTACCAATATTCTTTTTTTTATAAAATTCAATAGCTGAGGCCATTGACATACTAAACAACTAAAACAATTTATTATTATTGTAATTAACACATTTTAATATTTTATAGATTTCTAACTCGAAAAATTTTAAATATTGTTTTACAAAAAAAAAATGTAATTCACCTGTGCTGCATACTTGACCTTCATCTTTGATAGGTTATTTAGCTCAAAGTGATTTTTATTGATTTTTGGGCATGCTTTAGTCAGGGAATTAGCTTCTATTTTAAAAATATTCTGGTAGTGTTCCCATTTTATTGGACTCTTTGAGGGATGCACCTATAGTTAAAGTAGAACAAAAATCAAAAGTTGTACTAAATTCAATTTATTACTTAGGAAGTTAAGACTTACTAATAATTGTTTCTTTTCATACAAACGGTTTCGTACTGTCTTTAAAAGGTGAGGTGCATCTGAAAATACAAACACCTTTCTACTGCTGTCGTAAGGATTTTCAAAATGGTTTTTAAAATTTTCTGATTTTGCACTTATGTAATTTAATAAATTAAAATTATAAAAATATTAAAAATACATAGTAAATTTTGGTAAATAGTCATTAAACCATTTATAGAATATGTATTATTTACCCCAAGTAAATTCCACATTGTCCTGTTAGTTGTCGCACCGTCCGATGTCAGACCAACTACTTGACCACCAGCATTTTCCATAAGCAAAATAGCTCTTATTACGAGTTTTGCTAAATCAACTCCTAAAAGTATATATAGTTTTTTGAAAAGTTATTAATTTTAATTAGGTCAAATAAAAAAATTGTATTTTCTATTTTTTTTTATTTATATAATTTTTTTTAATTTTGGATATTTTATAGTATTGACCTTTAACAGTTCCATGCGATGCAAAAACAGCAATTGGCTGAACGAAATTATCAGCTAAGCTTTTCCACATGAAAACTAAAGCATGATTAGCCTTTAGGGAACTATCAGTTTTACTGTTCAATTCTTCTCCAAAATCTTCCAGTCCCATGTACGTTAAAGTACGACTATTCACACATATGTTTTCTCTTAAAAAATCTCATCTAATACTAAAACTCCTTGTTTTTGTTGTTCTGATTTTAAAATAAATTTCTTTTTCAGAAGTTTAAAAAAATTATTATCAAACCCACACCCAATTTCTACGGCAAGTAAATGTTTCCTGATTGTATTTACACAGGGTAGTGGCAGTATATTCTGGTCTCTTAAAAATTAATAACCACTTGGGGATCTGAAATTAAAAAATGTCATTCTTTAAGCATTATTATATAAATTTAATTTGTTAAATTATACCTTATTTGGAATAGCATACAAAGTAATAGCCAATTTTCACTATATTTCCTGTTTTTAGGGTTTTTCAGTTTAGCAGCTTTAAATATTTCATGTATTAACTCAGATTGACTGTTGGGAATGTTAGAACTTTGTAATAATTTCTCAAGATTATAGTGAGTTATTTTCTTCATTTTATCTTTTAGGGGCCGGAGTGGCGCAGTGGTCACACAGTTGACTTACGACTCACACAGTCATCGGTTCGATTCATAGCAAAGTGCAAAAAATGTGTGTGATTCTACGCAGTCACCATTTTCCCGTGCTGTCGTCCGATTGCGTCATCCGGTTTCCAACTAGGTCCCACTCCACTGGGAGTGAAGACCGCACATGTCTCCTTTTGGAGAAGGGGGGTAGTATCATGCATATAGTGATATATACATAGATAAATAGATCACATGATCTCCCTACTACCCACTTGTGATAAGCATTGTCAAAGACCTTGAGGTCGTTACAATGAACAAATATAGAAAAAAAAAAAAAAAATTTTATCTTTTATATCGTTTAAATGGTTTTGTAAACGGGCAATTTTCAAAGTAGCTCTGGAAAATTTTTTGCTTATTGTATTTTTTACCTTTCTTATTCTACTCATGGCTTTTTTTTTAGTTGGAGAAAAAAATGTCCTGGTAGATTGGTTATTCTTTTGACGTAACTTTTTATTCTTTACAATATACCATAAGCGTTTACACCAGATGCAAGTATCACTGAAAATAAGTTAATGTTGAGATATACCATATACAATACATAAATTGAGATGTACTTGTACAGTTGTACATATTTTAATTTTTAACCAAAGTTGAATGATTAACTACAAATATATTTCATACTTAATGCAATATCATTTTTATATTAACCTATTACTGCTGTTGTCTTTAGGAAGTATTGTGGTACATTTTGGATGCCACCACATACCACATTTTTCAACTGGACTTATGGATATTTTTACGTATCCATATTCATTTGATGGTACTGCACCCTTACACAACCTAATGTTGTCAAATATTTTAATTATCCTCTCTACTTCAGTGTGATTGTCTATATTAATATTTGAATTAACCCCAATATCTGATAATTCTATTTTTTTGTCAAAAGCATATAGAAATAACTCGGACTCTGTAAATAGAAAATAATATAGATTTTGATTTCTATATGTTTATAATATTCATTATTTATATTATATTTTGTATAAAATCTACCTTCATTTAAAATTAGTTGTTTTTCAATGCATCGCATTCGCATAACATTTTTTGAATAAGATCCCAACTTATGAAATGAAATTATAGTCTGCTTATAATTGTTTTTTAGTAGAGTATCATCGATATCACAAAACCATTTTGTTGGTATATTTAATTTTAATACATTTATATCATTTAAAACTGATTTGAATAATGTCATTTTTTGATCTACATCTACCTTTTAATCAGAAATAAAAACACAATAATGATATTAATATTACAAATTAAATCATTATTTAATTTTATAATATATACCTTTAATCTTTTAGGTATTGGGGACGTTAATTCAGTATTAAATAAAGGTGCATCTCTTTTTAAGTCGCTTATTGTACCGGTATCATGAACTATTTTATTTTCCTGGGGTTTTATTGCTGTGTAACAGTGATCATTGTTTATCGAAGATAGTAAATCATCATGTACATTCCCACAGCTAGTACCACAATCGTTATTAGTCTTGTCATTCTTTAAAAAAATATATATATATTAAGTCAATGACTAACAGGTATCATACGCGTAAACTGGGGGGGGGGGGCAAGGGGGGGGCCATTGTCCCCCTAGAATAAATTAGGACGGGGCAGTGCCCCCTCTGACATTTAACATACCTTGTTTTAAAATAAGTACAAAACAGCTGGTTATAGCTACTACTATACAGTTTTTTTTTAAATCATAATATTCAATTTTAGCTAACATTCACTAGAAACACTATTGATCAAGAGAGATTAACTAACATAGCTATTTTAAATATAGAAAAGTTGTACCCAATAAATCTTGATAAAATTATTGATAAATTCAATGCAGAATCAACCCTAAGAGGCAGAAGACTACAGTTAATATAAATTTGTTATTATTTTATGTATAAAGTTAATACTTAATTGTATATAATATCTACTTGCAGTTTTTAGAATTATGATGCATTTTGTTTAGAAGTTATAAAATATTAAAAATTTCAATGTTTTTAATGTATTTAAGTTTGTATATTTATTTCATTACTTAGTAATATTGAGCACCTTATACTAATATACAACTACATTCTACAACAAAAGGTAATGTTAACATATATTTACAAATAAATTATGTAAGGTTAACTATATAGACTAGTTGATATGTAGGTATATATATATATATAATAAATATATATATATTATATATTTGCCCCCCCTAATATATTTCCAAGTTACGCCCATGACAGGTATCATTTAAATTACAATGTATTCATATGGTATTGTATTGGCTATATTTACTACACTTATTGATCCATTTGTAACTGGTATAGGAATGGCACCATTACGCAGCTTAGCTCTTTTTAAACATACCTAGACATATACAGGTAGGTACTTTTTTGACTATAACTACAATAATGATTTTAAGAGAAACAATTAAATACATACAGTATATTTGTTATTCCCATTTCCAGTACCTAACCCATGAATCAATTATATCACTGTCTCTAAAGTGTTGGCGACAAACTTTAGAATTAGGGCGGAAATTAAGTCCTAAAGCTTTCTCCCATTCAGATCGTAACGCAAGGTCTTTTGGAAAGTTAAAACGACTTTGTTTTAAACATTTGTCTTGAAAAATACAATTTGGTACATAACACGACATCTTTAATTTAATTACTCAGTACGTACAAATTAATACATTTTAATACGTATTAATAATAATTACTATTACTTATACGACGAGCTTATCAATTGTTAATAATTAATTATTATCTATGGCTGTAAATAATATATTGGATAGACGATAGTTGTTAAAAAGTCAACCATAGTTTTCATAGCTTTCTGTATTTATAGGTATTAAATAATTATTATTATTATGACTTAATATGGGTTAAATAATGAAAGCGCGGGAAAAAATTAAAAATTATCTAATTATCTTTGAGTGGTAACTGCATTTATTGTCACTATAACATACAAGCGCTAGTGTTTAAGTTTCCAGCTGTTTAATACTGATAAGTAGAGATTCATATCGGTCGACACTTTTCTAGATTCGTTGGGCAACCATACTATCTTTAATCGTGATCACAATCCATGGTTCACATTAACTGGACAAGTGTACGGTGTACCTAACAAATGTAGGAAACATGATAAAGGTAACACACAATAAAATAAAATTATAAAAACTGATGATCTTGTATTAATTAAAAAAAAAAAAAATCAAAATATAAGTCTTTATACTAAATACATACATAAATACATTTTTAATAATTTAATTAACCTAATAGTTAGGTATTTACCTATTGTCACTGTTTATTGTCATTTTTAATAATTTTAAATAATAATAATAATAATTTAAAATTGGCACTTATTTTTGCTTAAAGTCATACATTGTTTGTTTCATCTCACTGAAATGTTCTTTAGTTATATTTAAATTAACACAGCTACTGTTTTTCATGGCATTTTTTGCGTATAATAAACCTTCCAGCGTTTCAGTTGAACAACGATTACGTTGTTTAGTTTTTATAATATTAATCATAGAAAATGTTCTTTCAACATTTGCGCTGGAGTGCGGTAAACATATTAAACCTTTAACAAAATATGAAAGTAATGGAAACATATTTGTATCATCGCCACGTTTCATTAATGCAATTTTTTCCCAGAATGAACTAACTCTTAATTCAGTTTCATTATCAAGCGAAAATCTTTTCAATTCCTCAATACACTGCACTGTTCTAAATTCAGAATCTAGATCTGTTAAGTGATTATCTTTAATAATGTTTGGAAAATTAATAGCAAGTGAGGAAATTGATTGTATTTGGTTACCAAATATTACCCTTGGGTCTAAAAACTCCATTTGCTTCATTATATTAAATTTCTTCAAGGGAAACCTCTTAGAAAATTGAGTAGCAGCTTCTACATAAAATTGCAAACATCTATTTATAAAATCATTTTTAGATTGAGGTGTTAAACCACAAATATTAATATAAGCCATAACTTTACCACCGAGATAAATGTCTTCATTTTTTACAAAATTTATAGGATTTTTAAATTGAATATCTTCTATAGGTGTATTTTTTAAATATGATGGTTTTATATAATTTTTTAATAAAAAATGATATTGACAGGATAAACGTTTATATAGAAGATGGATTTTCGGTGATTCTGCCTGCATTTCACGATTTGCGTCATTAAACACTGGTAAAATATATTCTAAAAATTGAAGATATAGTTTAAATAATGGATCTTTTAGTTTTTTAAAAATAACATTTGCTTTTTCTAGTTGATCTTCTAGTGCTGATCCAGTAAAGTAAAGTGTCAAGGAATCAAACTGTTCAAGCAATCTCTTAATTACAGATAATAATGATAACCAACGTGTCTGACTAGGTTGAAGTAGTTTATGTGGCTTGATATCTAAAAAGGTGGGTAAGTGGATGTCGCTCTGCTGTACAGTAGGTTAGAAGTGGGTCACTGTATAATGGACAGTATTAAATTTGAATTCAATGATATAATATCACTGTATAAGAAAAACGATTCTGAGCGGAGACGGTATATCAGTCTATGTATTAGACATATAATAATATATACTTATCTATGGTATTAAAAAAAAATTGACCTATAATAGGTACCTATAATAAATTCCAAATTAATCATATCATAATATCTATTAGGTACTTATAAGTTATAACGCGTTATACATCAACAAAAAACCGTGGTAAAATCATAGATATATAATAGTATACTTTAGAAGTTTCAAGTACCCACGAATAATATTATACAATCACAACAAAATAACTAAAATAGTTATCCTAGGTTTTTAATATGTAATTTCGTCCAAATTTGTACTTAAAATGACTATAAAAATAAACTGTGTAAATGTATTTTTTAAATTTTTTGGTAACAGAATTAATTACTTATGTGGAATCTTGTTTATAATTTTTAATTCTTAGATACAAAAATTGAACATTTTATAAATTTTTAACTACAAAATAATTTTTCAAATTAAAATTTGATAAATTTTGTCAAAATTTGATATTTAAATGCTTATAAAAAAAAATTGTGCCTATGTTTTTTTAATATTTTTCAACTGATATTGTAACAATATATCAGGAGCTTTGTATTAAATTTATACACTTTTTGGCCCAACAGATAAAACTTTATTGATATTTATAGAAAAAAAAACTAAAAAAATTGAAAACTGACCATGTCTGTACACAGCTCAAAAAGAATCAAATTATTTTCAAATTTTATGGTGTATAGGAAATGCTAATATAAACATTTCAGTAAAATTTTCATGTATCTGCAGTTATTCGTTTTGAATTACAACAAA
>NC_042495.1:61709367-61711651 GCF_005508785.2 Acyrthosiphon pisum
TTTTTCACGGCGCTTTTGAAAACTATTGGAAAAATTTTACTTTTGACCCCCCAAAGTACCAACTAGATTCACTTTCCTATCAGAAAAGGTACTGTTGAAGAAAATCCAAGCACTTTTACTGTCCTAAAACGTGATGACAGACACAAAAAAAAATAAAAAAAAAAACACACATCATTGTAAAATCAATACATTCATCGTTCCACTCAGAATCTAAAATGACTGGAATTCAGCATAACACGCCAAGCGCTTAGGACTTGTGTTCAAGAAGTTATAAATATTTCTCACATTATCCTCAATCCATGATGGTATCATCAAACAAGCATATGATGCACACAGATGGAAACTATGACATATGCATTTCATAATAAATATGTGTGGAATCTTTTCTTTAAATCTTGATGCAACCGAATTATTAGAGTCCATCATTACATTTGCACCATCTGATGCAAATCCAATCATTTTTTTGTATAATCAATATTATTAGTTTTAAAAAACTCAATAATATGGTTGAACAAAGTTTCGGCACTAGCCGATTGAATTGTAATGAGCGATAAAAAGCAATCGCTTGTAGTGAAATCACTATTTACAACGCGGGCAACCAATGCCATGTGCTTTATAATAGATCGGTCCGTACTCTCATCTGCTATGATAGAAAAATAATTATTTCGCAAGCAGAGAATAAGGCTATATTTTTCTACTTTTCCAATAACATTTTTCATAATTGCTTCAGATTTTGTTTTAGCACAAGAAACATTTTCAGCTAATTTTGAATCTGGGAAAATTTTTGGAAGGAGTTTTGAAAGGAATGTTATGCTCCACTCCATAAACACATAGATATAATTCTGCAGATTTTATTTGATTCTCAAACTTTGTACAGTTGCTTACAGATAGCATATTGAAGAGGGATTGTTGTTTTTTAAATGATTTTATAGATTTTGAATGTTTACCTGTAAGAGAATGTCTCACGATTTCTGATCGACCTCCTTTCCCATCAAATCTACAACTTTTACAATAAAAAAAGTGTACACCTTTAGAGCTTTTGCTCAGCCATCCTTTAAATTCATTTTCCAACTTGGGCAATATTTTTGGTCATAAAATTTTTTTTTTGGAGGTGTCCGTTGTTCCATATTATTCTCGGTATCAGACATATTCCAAATTTACTATAAAAGATACATACAATAAAATTATATAAAAATTATAAATTCATACATATATATTGCATATGGATTAAACTAATATTTTGTATTATGTTACTTACTCGAGGGCTATTAGATATTTTAATTTTTGTAATTGAATCTAAAATTATATAATATAATAAAAAATATATAAAATAATATAATATAATATAATTAAAATAATATGATGTGTTAATTAATGTTTAGCTCTAAATGCCAGAACGTTACTGATTTTGATATATTTTACTGTGTATGGTTAATATGGGAACATGACATATGGCAATAGACTTTGGACTTTGGACAAATGGATGGATTATTTGACAGATAGATAGACAGCTAAATATATTGTCTAATTGACTGTTGATTCCCATTGGAAATATCACAAAACGATGTTATTTTAGGAGCCATCCTAAATTTTCAAAAACCCGTACGTCGTTTACAACGACATCTATGTTTCAATCATAAAATTAAAAAATCCCTATATAGCGTTAAAAATCTCTAAATCCCTAGACAAAATTAAAAATCCCTAGAAATAGGGATAAATCCCTAGAGTTGGCAACACTGGACATAATATTATTTTCGTTTTGACGATTTGGGTATTTATAAACAACGCACGGCTGCGATAGATAACCGATTTCAACCTATGGTGAAGTACCGCTGTTAATACGCGCGGTGCGGGGAATGAGTCCGGTTTTATAATTCTGACGCTGTAATCGTAGTAGCAGCACACGACGGTCGACGGCCGTAATTAAAATCTCACTTGGCGCAAAAAATTAGTTTTCTAGTTGCAAAAACACAGCTTACTGACTGATTTTAGAGAAAAAAACCTTGGATAAAAGTTGTAGAGGACAATTTTTTCTAGGGCAACATAAGACTCGATTTTTGATTTTTTTTTCAAAGCTGAATATTTCAATCTAAGTATATCTCTGTTTTTACTTTTTCTATGAGTCAATTAATTAACATATTAATATCAATATCAATATTTGAGTCCTATACTGCCCTAAAAAAAATTCTTCTCTACAAGTTTTAATTAAGGTTTTTTGTCTCTTAAACCACTCAGTAAGCCGTATTCTTAGAACTCATAAAACCGTTTTGTGGCCGTATTATTG
>NC_042495.1:61711841-61716928 GCF_005508785.2 Acyrthosiphon pisum
AACTATAATTTAGTAAACTAAGTTAATGCTATTATTTAATATTGTATAACCTTTTTGACGTTTATTCATATATTATAATCGCTATATCTTTTAACATTTAAAAGTTTAAAACCACCAGAATCATGACAAAATATATACTTTTTCATAACTAGAATATCAAGTTAATTATTAATCTTCAGTTAACTCATATTAGTTTATAATCATATTAGGTACAAAGTATAAACATTAAATATTAAACTTAGAAGTTGAGTAGGAAGTTACTAATTTAGTACATACGACTATAATACGAGTATACGACCGTTGACATAGTACGTTTTGGATTGTTGAGTATCCACATAAATTCAGCTAGATGGCGCCAGTCGGTAGTTCCACAGCTGATTTGGAGACTCAATTTGACGGTCTTGAAAAATGCATAATATCATAGGCCGATGTTCAAACTGTATACCTTAAATCGTGTCTGCTCCTAGGGCGTAATCACTATATTATTATCAAGTGACAGAGTTTCCCGGGGATTTTTGAAATTCGACAAGTTTAGTGGTTGGCACTTAGCAGTGCTGTTAATGTTAATAATTAACTCAAGTTAATAAATTGTCGTTTATCTACAACTCGTTTTAATTTACTAGCTTAACAACCAAACACCTTTTAAATAGGTACTCTGGCAATTTTGTAAACAATAATGTAAAAATAAACAACTCGTCCTAAAAACAAATAAGTTACTACTTACTTAATACTGTGTTAGTTTTTGACAGAAAAACATTTCTAGAATATAATAAAATAAATCAATATTAGAAGGTTTCTTGAAATTAATAACAATGTCGTTTAGAGAACCATCACTAGATGAACAAATACATGAATTACAGGAAGAGGATAGTATTTTATCTTTCTATCCGGCAGAGATCGATGCTGAAGATACCGATAATCTTAATATTTCAGAAGTAAAAAATTGAATTATATAACATCATAACTCTATAGCTGTTATTGAAGCCTTTTAAGTTTATAGGTCCTAATTTTGTTACTTTATGATTTTTTTTCATCCTAAAAACTATTCAAAAACAAATTGAGCTTTTTTTTTTTGGATTGAGCCGATCTAGCAGTATAGTTGATATTATGTATATTTT
Organism: Acyrthosiphon pisum; assembly: GCF_005508785.2. NCBI lineage: Eukaryota > Metazoa > Arthropoda > Insecta > Hemiptera > Aphididae > Acyrthosiphon > Acyrthosiphon pisum. The sequence continues at coordinate 61,712,960 of NC_042495.1, forward strand.
ATCAATGAATATTTTTGTACTTTATCCATTAGTTTCTACCATTATCCCTACAAAAAATGACTTGTTTCAAAGTTTGTTTTATTTAATTTTATGATCATTTTTTTATTTCGAAAAACTTTAATATATACGTTACATGTGATGATAACAATGACAAATTATTCAAATAATAAACATATTATTCTGAGAAATCATAAAAAAAAAAATTTGGCATTTATTGAGAAACCAAAAGTTTATAGTCTTCTTGCTTTCAATGTCGTTATTAGATTTAGAAAAATATTCTGTTATCTGTTTTACTATAAACTGTCGAGCATATAAATATAATTTTAAATTTTAAATGAATTCATAAAATATATTAAAACGCGGCCTAAAATTAGATTCTTTTTCTCACTTTCTTTGTATAAGCGTCTATGAGATCACCCGAATGCGTTCCAAAATGTTTTTTAATTATATTCTAAATTTTTTCGTGTAATCGTCCCGAGTGCATCCCAACATAAAAGTCGAGGTAACTGAATTACCCCAACAGTCAAAGTATAAAATGTCAATATATCAATATTTATGTTTCTTCAATCATTATATTAACTGCGAGTATTATACTGCTTCCGACATTAAACATTTTAATATTTTTTCATTTACCTATTATAGGTACCTACTTTAAGTTAGGTATATCCACACAATAGTAGGTTCAGTCGTAAGTTTATTTTCGTAAAAATTATTCGTTATTCCCAAGATTTGTCTTAAGATGATACCTAGATGTTATCAATTTATCACTTTAACAGCAATACTACTGCGGATGCAATTGAGCTATTAAAAAGGTACAATTTTGATGGCTGATTGACTTAACGCAATTTGGAACATACACATATATGTGTGACTAATGATTATAACTCCTACATTAAATTACAATTTAACACAATATGATAAGTATAAATAAATTTAATATAAAAATAAAATAATAAACTCTAAAAGTTATTAGTAACTTTTCATTTCGACGAAATACATATACAGGCTATACAGAATACTCATAAAGCAGTTAAGTTGCTTAGTATATAGTTTTAGTACTACATTAGTAGTAGATAACTATATACCAAACGATTTGCAAACAACTATTAATTGCTTTGATACCTATATAAATTGTTGCCTGTAATATATAACAAGCAAACATTATTGAATTGGTGTCGTCGTGTTGATGATTGTAAAACTAATTAAATACATTATACAAATATAGGAAAATATTATTAAATATGAGAACACGTACAGAATGGATTCGAAAAAACCATTCGACGAACGCCTAGCCAAGGTAGTATTAAAAACTGAAATTGAAAGCCATTTTAACGACGAAACTAAGTACGACCAAAATGAAGCAATACAAATCTGTATTAATATTTCAGTTAACGTAAGAAATAGAATTCGGGAAATGGATTTTGATAGGTAAAATATTTTGATATTTTTATTAAATAGCTTACCTAGTCAAAATAAAAATTAACAGAATAGTTAATTTAAGTACATATGTAAATAATTGTTTTTGAATTTTAATAAGTAACTATGGTATTTGTTTGATTTGTTTGTTCAATGAAGCATCTGATAAAAATATATTAGGTTTTCTACTTTCTAGTAATAAATTAGAAACTTTTTATCCCTACATATAAATCGGTTGTAGTTGAGTTGCTTATATATAGTAAAAAATCCTGCCACTATTGCATATTATTATTAAAATGTTAAAGCAATGGATTTAAACAAAAAATTTTTTTTTAAATTAGCCAAATGGAAAAGTTGCCACCCAAAAAAGGTAATCACGTTGCTAAGGCAATTACAAGATTTGGACAAATAGTGGTGGCCCTGTTGAAAGTTGATTAAAATACATTATAGATAGTTATTATACATCATGATGTATTAAGATTTATGATCATAATATATTATTATTTTAATAAAAAAGTAATACAATTTTTCAAAATTTTTCCATAAAACCAGAGTCTATTCCCAATTATATAGTTAAATCTTCAACTTATCTGTTATCTGTGGTATATAATAATAATAATGGAGGACAAACATATTAAAGTACCTACGGCCTATGAACAGATTGTTTTTTAAGAACGTGAAAAAATTATAATATTTTATAATTTATAATTTTTTCTAGAGCGAAATTCCTTTTTAAAATATTAGTCTTAACTCTTAACAGGTGCTGAACAATTTTCAAGTTGAAATTTTAATAACTTGAATTGTGGTTGTAGATTGCCATGGTTACGTAAGCCTGACATCCACATAGGTACTTAAAAACGTATTTTCCAGACTTCCAGAGCCTCAGTGTATATATATAACATTTTAATTTTTTAAACTGTTTTATCTACTTTTAATACCAAACATTTTCGGTATTTCGATTTTAGGATGTCAGGAAACGCACTTTCAATAAATGTAATGCTATTTATCATTTACTTTCTTATATTATTTCAGGTATAAAATAGTTTGCATTGTCGGAATTGTGGAAAAGAAAAGCCAAGGAGTGTTATCAAAAGTTAAATTTTTACGCGATATTAGTAGAGATAAATACGTCAAAACCAAGTTTGAAAATAATAATCTAGTTGCCACTATTGTCGTAGGTGCATTTTATCATGAATGAATCCTTCAAAAAGTCGTTGACTAGAGAACTGATAATAAATGTGACTTGAATGAAAAATATGATTAAATCATACAATTTTGAATTTCTTTTATTCAATAAGTATTAAACGCACATAGAATCGCATAAGGTATATCTAAGTAAAAAACAATTTTTTAATGCCCTAAGGCTTTATATTATTTAAACGATCCCAAAGGTCTTTATAAATATGTTTGACAATTATACATATTTTACATACTATATATTGGTAAATTATATATATATATATTACACGTTGATGGAGTAACTTCCAATGAAGTGCCTCCTGCCTTAATCTAAAATCTTAAACTAAGTCATATGGTTTCAGATGCTTAAGACGTCTGATATCTTTGGAGTTATTAAATAGTTGGATGGCCAATGGATTGACATGGTGATCTAGCTTCGTCTCGTGTTTGCGAGCAAACCTTTGGTTTTCGCCTGCTATTGTAGGCAGCATCATATCACGGTGAATAATTATAAATAAATATATTTTAGAATATAGTTAGGATAGGATCTTTTCATAATATTTCATAATAGGTTTAGAGGAAGCATTTGAAAAATGTTGTGATAGCTATGATGTATTTCAAGAAACTACTAATCTTCTCTTGGAAAACAACCAACATTTACTTGTATTTCCATTTTCCATGGTTTTTATTTATAATTATTTATTATGTTACTATGAGAATGAGACAATAAATATTCACGTATATCCAACCAAAAGCAAGTAAAAAATCACGCAAAAAAAGAACTTTCTACATTGGTATCAACGTAGTAATGCGCATTTATTTATTTGGAGATAATACGTAATAGTGAATATATAAAAAGAGAATATAAAAAGTTTGACATTGATTTTAATTTTTGATCGTTGTTCAGTTATAACTAGTGACTGACTAGTCACTACGACTTATCACATAAAAGAATTTACAACAGCAGAGTATAAAAATAATGCCACTATAGAGAATAGTTACTTAGCGAGCGTACGATCACCGTACAACATTGTACTATACTATAGTCTGTAGAAAGGTAGTTATAATACATGGTAGTGTCACTTCACTATCGAAATCACAATTGTTGAACAAATGAAATAAAATGGTGGCCGAGAGTGGAACTAATCAGATTAGTTTATAGTCTAAGACTGTGTAAAATAATATGATAAAAAATATAATTCAAATTTGCCTCAAAAAATTACTTGTATTCCATTGCTTCCACCTTATGCTGGTTAAAAGAATTTGGTAGTGATGGCGATAAATAGTAACAATCGTGATTTCGATGGTGAAGTGGCACTATCCTCCGGCCCAAGAGAGAGTACCATCGTTTTACTCATGCAGTCTGTAGCATTC
>NC_042495.1:61717191-61726865 GCF_005508785.2 Acyrthosiphon pisum
GTTAGCACCGTGGCAGAGGATTGACTCGCTGAAAACCTTTTTTTCCCCTCTGTGGTTCACCTCCAGCGCAAGGGAAGTTTCTCTAAAACCAATTGGAAGACTATTTATGATATTTTAAGGCCTGAGATAAAGGTCACCCTCAATCTCCCGCAGGAAGCATTAAACGATTTTATATACGGATCCACTCTGCACGGCTGCTACGTGATACGAGGCTTGCCGAAGACTCAGACATTGCGGCCGCTGACAGCGCATTCAAACTACTCACTTCCCTTGACGAACGGGTCACAAGGGAAGCGGTTGACCACGTTAGAAGCGTTACCAGTCGGAGGATTGGCTAAGCCCTGACCAACGCTGAGGTTGGCAACTATTTGTCGGGTCATAATGAGGGACCGTTCCGTGAAAACCGCGGAAGTGGGGTAGCCAGTGTTTGGTACCGTGCCCGAAATGCCTCTGGGAGACTGGTCACGTCCTGGTCACTAGATAGCCCTCCTTCTATTAACCATGCGTGCCAAACAGAGAAGGGAGGTCATGAAGACGCTACGCGACCACTACCGCATTGAAAGAGGCCAGGCTCTAATAGACAAACCGGACCAGTGCTCTCTTTTTATTATTTCACTACTAAAATTGATAATCAGTGATTTATTTATTTTTTCGTTTATACGTCGTCCAGCAGTACGCTGCGTTTTGGAGCTGCTGGAACTTGGGATTTTTTCTACATCAATTCTACGTTATTATTCTACATCGTTCTACAGCAGTCACCGTCAGTTAGTTAGGCCCAACTGGAGCACGCCTTTTGGTCCAGCTGTTCTGTATTCGTGAATTTTACATCGTGATTTCTACATCGTCCAGCTGTCACCGTCTATTGGATCAGTTAGGCCCGGCTGGAGCCTGCTTTTGGTCCAGCTGTCCTGTGTCCATACATTTTACAACAGCCTGCTGCCGCCGCATTTTGGATCACACGGGCTCGGCTGGTTTCTGATTTTTAGCCCAACTGTTTCGTCTACTGTGATTTATAAGTCGACCAGCTGAACGCCGCCTCTTGGAGCAGTCTGGTCGCACCGTGTTCACGTGAGAGATTTTTAGTACGTATTTTTCCGACGTCTTGGCGTACCTGGTGCGTCACAGGTACACCCTCTCAGTAGGGTCCGATGGCCGCCCACACAGGCAGTAGCCAGTGTTTCCAGGTTTTCATTATTCAATATCGCAAATATCGTATATCTAAATCGCCCAAATCGCCGCCATCTAGTGGTTTAAAAAGTAGCCCAAATCGCTGTCATAAAAAAAAAATAATGTTGCCATGTCTTGGAAAATAATAGAAATTCTGTCTTAAGTCCACACAGTTACCACTATTTTGCAGATACACAACATTGAACATAGCATTGGCTTCTCAATTAAATTAACTAAGTATTACATTTAGTGTTAAAATAGCCCAGCTAGTAAACTATTTCTTTAAAATACTAATGAAACATTAAAAAATGATATGAATAGGTATTTAAATCAAGGATTTGACACTGGAGCCAAACCGAAAATAACAAAAGATTCTATTGAAATACTAATAGAATTGAAACCAAAAATCATAAGTATAAAAGATTTTTAATTTCTTTTAATGAAAAAATATAATAAACTGTTTCTTAAGTTAATGCAATACATAATAAGTACAAATAAATAATAGTAATGGTATAACATTATTGTTATTATTATTATACATTATTATTACTTGTAAAATGTACAGTGTTGTAATAATAAAATTAAAAAAACTACTAATCTTAAAAAAAATAATACATACTGTATAGTATACTACTGTATTCATTAAATCTATGTTTCTGATGTTAACGCAATACATAGATTCATAGATCATCTGTATTAAAGAGAGTTACAGTTTCAAATATATCATCTGTCATGTCATCAATGGATGCAACTGTTTCGGTTTTACTATCTTTATCATACATACTCTTATTAAACAAATTTAGCATCGCTTTGGTAGGTGTAAAATGTATACAGCAAATTTTTTTTACTCTACAATGAAGTTTTATTCTTATTAACGATACTAACATGTCCATAGACATTCTATTTCGTAGTTTAGTTTTGGTCGTATTCATCACATTAAATTTATGCGGGAAATATTGGTATATTATCATATTATGCATAGAACTTTATATTTTGAACCGTGTTTTATATTAATTATAATATTATATTAATAAAATTCATTATTAAATATTCGGGGTGAAAACCACAGTTACCGCTATATATTTATACATAAACTAGATAGCAATAACTGTGATAATTATTTATTTTACTATCGCCCAAATAGCCTGAATACTATTGATAAAGTAGCCCAATCGACCCCTGTGCATCGCCGGCAGCCCACGCTTGAGAAGCGAACACTTACATTTTGGTACCCATTTCCCACGACCCTCTGCTGCCCGCACAGTCACTGCTCGGAGCAATTCCGGGTAAAACTGTGGACCGCTGCCAAGCAGTCAGTTTCGCGGGACATCTGGGACGATGGGGAAAGCCTTGGAGACCATCATTATCATGGCATTAAAGTCGAAACCATCTTAAATTCCCACGAGGAGCAACATGGGTTTACCTCGGGAAAATTAACAATCAGTGGCTTGGAGAATATCTACGACTGGATCGATGCGTCCAAATCCAGGCACATTTTTGGTACATTTCTGGATATAACGGGCGCATTTGACGATGTCAAATGGTCTCCACTGATGTAGCAACTGCTAAAACTAGGCGCTTCGCTAAATACAGTATGGACAATCAACTCATATCTGTCCGACAGATGGGCATGCTTTGAGATGGAAGGCATCCAATATCACAGAAAACTCTGTCAAGGCTGCCCTCAGGGATCACAACTTAGTCCTACGTTATGGAAAATAGCCATATCATCCATATACGAAAAGAAGCTATGTCTGAACACATCGAAATTTAAAATTTATGCAGACGACACATTACTGATGGTTGGTGCGACCAGGCCAGGAACGGCGTTCTCGCGTATAGAGAAGCAGTTGGACTCTTTCATCGAGTGGGCTTCAAGCTTCTCACTCGAGTTTTCTGCCTTAAAGAGCTAACTGCTCTCTCTGAAGGGTGACCTGAAACCGGGCTATACTGTTGGCTTCAGCTCAAAAGAGAATGCGCCTAGAATAGAGTCAACAGTGACGGCAAAATACCTGGACCCTAGGCGCAGTTATTGGGACCACGTGCTGGCCGTGAGCACCAAATCCAGTGACATGTACAGGAGGCTGAGAACCCTGTACTCGTTGAACTGGGGCACGGGGCAGACAGCCGCCAGTACGATATACAAAGGGGTTTTGATGCCCAGAATAACCTACGCAGCTGAGATTTGGAAGGAAGACTCCAAATTAGAAAAAAGCCGTAAGAAACTGCTTAGCGCACAAAGAGCTCCACTTCAAGCGATTACTAGAGCATAATATAATACCGCTTCAACGAACTGTCTCGCAGTTATACCTGGTACTTTCCCGATGGATCTTGAGGTGAGATTCCTAGCGCTCAAAAGGGACTTTGCCAGGCAAAAGATAACTACGGAGATCATGGATCAACATACTTATCAATTTATGGCAAGATAAATATGAAGGCTCTGAAAAGGGTAGCTGGACTCAGAGAATGATTCCTTCTGTGTGTCATAGGTTTAGTCTACTTCTGGTCCTCGACCACTATACCACACAAATGCTTACTGGCCACGGGGACTTCAAGGCGAAACTACATAGTTTCAAGCTAGTTAAGGACCCGATCTGCGCATGTGACAGGAAGCCCGAGCTGTAAACCACGTCCTCAGATTCTGTCCAAGGATCAAAGAAGCACGGCTAAAATTAAAAAGAACACTCAGGGGGGGGAAGAGAAGCTTGGCCACCGAGAGATGGAGCCTTTTTGAAAACTAGGAGGACCTCGTAAGGCACTGACAGTCTTCGCAAGGGAAGTCCTCTCAAGAAGAACCGACCAATAAGCCAGTTATAGGTCATAAGACCTTATGGGTCAGGACGTAGCCACCGTCCATGATGGATGGCCGAGAACTCGGGGTGCCTCAAAGGAGTGCGTATGGTGAAAGTGGCAGAAACGGAGGGGCACGCTTGAGTGCGTCCTGACCCGGGTCGCACTCATACGTCAGAGACGAGTAGTATGGCCCTGTTGCGGGGGCCGTGCAGAATCCTTGCTTGTCGTACAAGACGACTAAAAGGAAACAGGCCAGTCGCGGCCAGCACCTGTCTCGGTATCCGATGGTGGCAGTCCTGGGGAAGGCGAGACCCCACGATTGAGGAGGATTCATTTTGGTACCCATTGCCCAAGACCCTCTGCAGCCCGCACGATTGCTGCTCAACGTAATTACAGGTAAAACTGTGGACCGCTGTCAAGCAGTCGGTTTCGCTGGACATTCGGGACTTGCACGAGGAGGTGGACTCCACGATGATGCGGTGCGTAGGTTGTGGGATCGTGCTCGGTATCCGGCCGGGTGCACACAAGTGTACGGTCGTGATCGAGGTGGCCTCCATTGCGTCCATCGCTTAGCGCTTAACTACTAATAAACAATTAAAATAGAGTTATTAAATACGAAAAGTATTCATTTTCTCATACTAAACACTGCCTTAGTTCACTAAATAAAACATTATTATACATTTTTTTATGGTAATTTATTCATTAAAAATACTTTTTATCACATCAAATGGCAAAGCGTTAAAAATGACAGAACCCAGGTAATTAATAAACTTTTGACCAAAACTTGTAATAACACTTTAACATTACATAGTCTATCTTCTCCGCTAATCTTTACATTCTGTTTTATAAAGAAAAAGCTTGATTTTTTGTATACAAACATTATAGCGGCTTTTTTGTAGAGCAATTCCAACGGAATTCTTGGGCGGGTCCATTTTTCTCCAAAAACGAGATACCGTTTTCCTCCACTGTCCATTTTCCTCCGCAAATAAAAAAGGTTGGTTTCCATTTTCCTCCAAATTAATTTAAACTGTAATTTTTTCTATTTTCCTCCAATATTTTAGCCAGTGTTTTAGTATTACGTTCCGTCTTATAAAGAGTAAAGCTAGGATCACATTTTGCGCTTATCGGTTGATGATTACACTCTGGTATCGGCTATCTATATCAGCTATCGATTAAGCCTAATAAAGATACGCTCATATAACATTCGGGCATATACGTATATACTTATTTATGTTATATTGTGTATTAGTTGTCACTTATTATTATGATTACACACAAAACGTTTGTTAATTCGTGATGGTTACAAATATTTTTTAGCATATGAGTTAAAATCTGGATTATCACGTTGGCGATGTTGTTTGACTACTTGTCAAGCAGTTATATTATACACTAATAAAACTGATGAAATAGTAGCCGATGAATTACACAAAAATGTACATCCAAATCATTTGCCATCACCAAAAAAAATAAATCGATTTTTTTTGCTATGCATAAATTATTTGTATTAACTATTTCATTATTTATTAGAGGAAAATGGAAAGTGGAGGAAAATGGTCAAAAATTATTTTTAATTTTTTTGGTGAAAAATGGACAGTGGAGGAAAACGGTATCTCGTTTTTGGAGGAAAATGGCTACGGCCAAATTCTTTAGAGTTTAACAAGGTAGACCCAATAAGATTGTCCTTTTTCAAACAAATACGAATTACACTATTTTGTTGAATCTTTAATGGTTTTAGAACATTTTTGGAGGCACCACCCCAAATTACCATGCCATATTGCAATATAGATTGGTATGGAGAAAGATAAACTATTCTCAATGTATGAGATGATATTATATATTTTAATATATAAAATTTTAACATTAAAGATCGCAATTTTACTACCAAACTATTAATGTGAATAAGGTTACAATCGAATATTAGTCCTAAATATTTTATTCTTTTGGCTATATTTATTTTTGGGCAGTTACAGTTTGATGCAATTAAACAGTCATGTAACGTAATTTCTTCAAAATATGGTAAAGTATAATTTATTGAAAAAACTATGAACATTGTTTTATTAAAGTTTAAAGATAGTTTTTTAATATTTAACCACTTTATTACTTTCTTGGAATTTAATTCCATTTTTTGTCTTAAGAATTTCCCAATTACAACTTGATAATATCAAACATCGCATAAACAACTATTTTTCCATCAACATTCATATTATCACATAGTGTTATATATGACATAGTGTAAAATAAAAGGCAGAAAACTCATTAATAAATAATTATATTCATACCTTATTAAATAATTATAAAACAAAAAAGCCTTATAATATGATGTGTTCACATAACGTTCACAACAACGAATAATGTTAACAGCACAGTAACGTAACGCACATTATTTACGCGTCTATTTGGCACAGTCCGCCAGAGCGCGGTTTCTTACATAATATACAGCTCATAGACTATTAATAAACATAATAAACAAAATTGGACCTAGAAACTACCCTGGGAACACCATACACAACTTCATTTATCTGCCCTAAAACTCCATTAATATTTGTAATTTGTTTTCACTTATTAAGATAGCTTATAAACCAGTTTAAACAAATACTGACTACTGAAAACTTTAATTATTAAACTATGTTCCACAGTATCAAAAGATTTTGCTAAATCTAGAAATATACCTAGTGCTTTATCACCTTTATCAAGTGCTTTAGATATAAATTTTGTAACAGCGTATAAAGCATATTCTGTACTTTTCCTATAGGTCTGAAGCCATATTGATCTTTAGAAAGAAGACTTATTTTTCAGATAATCTACCAAACGAGCTTTGATAATTTTTTCAACAATTTTTGAAAAACTACTCAACATAGAGATTGATCAGTAATTGTTCATATTTTCTTTATCACCACCTTTATGTAAAGGTTTAATTATCGCTATTTTCAGTTATCTGGAAAAACACCAAGTTTTAGACTTAAATTGTATATATGTGTTAAAGGGTATATTATATAAGGTGATATATTTTTCAAAATGTTGACATTAATTTTATCAAAACCACAAGCTTTAATTTTTTTTATTATATTCATGATTTCAATCGAATTTATTTTTTCCGTGAATAACTTGTTGAAATTTATCACTGGTGAAGTCTCACCCAAAACTTCATCGACACAATTATTTATGTTATTTTCTAGATTCTGTCCAATAGTGGAAAAAAAATATTTAAATTATTAGACGCAGTTAAAGGTTTTTTTTGTGCATCAATAAGGTTACCATTATATTTTAAGCATTTTATAATATCATTATCAGGATTTGGTTTATTAGTTAAATCTTTTATTAATTTCCAGATATTTTTAGGGTCTCCAGAAACACGTTGAAATTGGTCATTGCAATAATTTATTTTTGCTATTTTAATGACATATTTTAGTTTATTTCTGTACTTCTTAGAGCCGGTACACACGACCGATATTTCATCGTACGATATTTTTATCGTATTAAAATATTATCGTACGATATTATAAATAACATGGTTATAAATTAAGCTGTTCACACGATTACGATAAAATGTCGTACGATACTATAATCGTACGACGCCTCGAAAACTGTCGGAGACGTTTTGAACTTCTGTCCGATAAAAATATCGTATGACCAAAATATTTCAATCAAAATGTACATGAATAAACTGATTAGAACACACGAACGATAATATTTATCGGCTCAAAACATAGAAAGTGTTTAGTATCCATCATGTCTTCGGAGGACGAATGTGATTTTTCTAGTGGAGCCTATTCGCCAAAATCAATTGAATTTGTGGAAGACGATTTAAATATTGATATCGAGATTCTTATCAGCGAAGTCCAAGTAAGACCTCTACTTTGGGACAAGACTTTAAATAATTATTCTGATAGGTATTTAAAAAGAGCTGCTTGGAAAGAAATTTGTATTTTGTTATACCCAGATTACAAAAAAGTATCAAGTCAACATCAAAAATGAATAGGCAAGTATTAATCAAACATAATATAAATAACATATTTTAAAATATAAATTTATTTAGTATTTAAGTAGGTAAGTAATAGGTACCTAAAGTATAGGTACATAATAATGATGACAAAAATATTAAATAGTATAATTACATTAATAATAATTATTTTATATAATATGTAACCTACATAATATATATAATATTATATAATACCTATATACCTACCTATATAATATTATTATTATATATAATAATGATAAAATAATTAACAAAACTGTTTGTTAGTATTTAAATTAAATTTAATTTGTTAGTGTTTTAATTAAATAATATTTTATTTATATATCATTTTTCCATGCCACAGCTCCTACAGTATAGAAGTAATCGGCAAAAGTATTTCTTATATCATTTGCCTTTCTTCCTCCACGATTGATGTTATTAGTAGTGACTAGAGGTTCATCAAATCCTTCAATGGTTAACGTGTCTTGTAATTTGTACCCATTTTTTTCTCGAACATAATTATGTAATACACAACAAGCTTTTGTTATGTCTACAGCTAAATCCGTATTGACATTCAATGGCCTATGAAAAATCCTTCATTTATTTGACAGAATCCCGAATGCACATTCAACATACCTCCGTGCACGTGATAAACGATAGTTGAATATTCTTTTTTTTGTGATAAGTTTCGTCCTCTATAGGGCCGTAGTACATTTGTGGATAAACTGAAGGCTTCATCGCCCACAAACAAATATGGAACATTTACATCTGTGTTAGGCAATACCGAAGGTTCAGGAATATTTAATGAATTATTAGCCAATAGAGTCCAAAGTGTGGAATTTTTAAAAATGGTAGAGTCGGAATCCTTTCCAAAGTATCCAACATCGACATATATAAATTTATAATCTGAGTCTACGACTGCCAATAATACAATTGAAAAAAAAAAATTATAATTATAAATTATATATTATATAATGTTGACTACCCGTTCCAGTTGGTTTAATAATACGTATATGTTTTCCGTGTACCGCTCCAATGCAGTGAGGAAAATTTGCTTGTTTCTCAAAACCAGTTGAAATATCTTTCCAGTATTGTTCAGTAAAAGTGGGCATATAAACTCCAACAAGTTCATTCAATCTGTATATTTTCATGCTGTACGGCGCCTAGTAAAAATATAATATAATATAATATAAATATTCAAAAAATACTTACGAGGAGCATTATCGGGGATGGCTGTATGTAGCGTGATTCGAATATTTCTCTGTAGAATCGGGGCTTGTACGATACCTAGTAAAAAATATATTATATAATATAAATATTTAAAGTGAAAAACAGAAATACTTACCATGAATATTTTTCAAATGTTTTTTGAGGCTGGTCTTGTAACTGAATGTGACGGCACATCTAGTACACGGGAAACGAACACCCTCGTGCGTTTTTCGGTGTGCGACCAAACTGCGTTTTGCCGTGAATTCCGAAGTACATTGATCGCATTTAAACAATTTTAAATGCATTTTTCGATGCGCGATCAAATTAGTTTTGTAGACGAAATTCATAGGACATTGCTCGCATTTAAACATTTTTAAATTAACGAGAAAAAATTACCACGTTAAATTAACGGACGAGAAAAACTTACTACGTTAAATAACTGCGGGGCGAATAACGTGTGTTACAACAGTGCGAAACATACTAACTAATGTATCATGATAGACCTGCTACGTGATGACATTCCCTACCCCTACTCGCCCCATGC
>NC_042495.1:61728263-61729862 GCF_005508785.2 Acyrthosiphon pisum
TAGCAGCGTTCGATAGCAATAATTACAGGAAATTGGTCTGATATAGGTCATTAACCACTAGTCAGTCGTTACGTCTCGTCTATGCTTGCGTTCTTTCTATAAAATAATAAATATAAAATAATTATACTGTACTATTCGTGACACCTATTATTTTTTTCAAAATGAATACCGTAAATGTACAAGGTAAGCAAAATGAATATACATTTCTTATATTTATAGTTCTGTATACCATGATTTAACATAAAATAAAAATAAATTATATGTATAGTTGTAAATTAATATAGTATGGTCTCCCAAAATAAAAGGGGGGATTAGGGGAGGCTAATTTGTTTATAGACTTATACCTTTATGTACCTTAAAGAATATTAATTCATTTTCAACTGCCAAAAACCGCCAATATTATAGCAAAACGTTTTTTTTCTTTCAGAAATTACATTAAAAAATAACGATTTGTTCAACGTGTTACGAAATAATTGTAAAATTTTACAACCATCTTCCGGGGCGTCCAAAAAAATTATCTTTAATTTCGTAAAATCTAAAATACTGAACTGGGATACAATGTGTGAAGACTACGATAAGGTTCTGGAAAATAAAATATCTGGCTACTGTAATTCTTTAAATAAAAAATGGACATCATCAAAACGCACTTTAAATGTTTTTAGAAAATATAATGAAAAATGGTTAAATTTGAATTTTAATATTGGTCTACCACCACGTGAACTTCATTGTAACCTGTCAACTTCCGAAATGTCTTTACCTTCAACATCGACGGTCAATGTTGGAAGGCCAATTAAACCATTTATTCAAAGTTCCGATAAGACTAAAAGACGAAAAATAAAATCAATTTTAAATGAAAACTCGAAAGATAAAATTATTTTTGCAACCAAAACAATTTTATATTCTGATGGAAATCGCGCAGCAGCTGACCTGCTTAAACAAAGTACAGAATATTCTCCACAACGTGCCTTAAAAATCAAACACACTTATAATAATAGATTATCTGTAGTTAAACCTTATACAGCAGATGAAGCGTTGGCTTTGATAATTGACGCTAAATTAACAAAGTTTAGCTACTCAATGTTAAGAAAAGGGTCAAAGCAACGTAAGGCTGACATATATCCTTCTTATAATAAAATTAAAGAATCTAAAATTAAATGTTATCCCGATAACTATAAGGTAAATGAATATGGGGCCAGTATACCTTTACAAAATTTAGTTAACCACACGGCCAAAAGATTATTAGAATCTCTTAATATAAGTGATCAAAATTTAAATGAATTAAAAAATTTACATTTACATTTTAAATGGGGATGTGACGGCAGCTCGGGCCATTCTGAATATCACCAAAAGTTTATAGAAACCGAGGTTGAAAGTGGAATAGTTAGTATGGATGAAAAATGTGATGGCAATTTATTTTTATTTTCTTTAGTTCCTCTACAGCTTGAAGGATCTAAAAATAATAGTGATTCTATAAGCGTTTTATGGAAAAATCAAAAATCGTCATCTACCCGATACTGTCGGCCAATTAAGTTTTTATTTGAAAAGAAACCGCTTTTAATACCAAAAGCGAAGTTAGCAAAATAAAAAAGAAATAAACGA
>NC_042495.1:61729912-61731137 GCF_005508785.2 Acyrthosiphon pisum
TTATTAAAAACCGGCGATTCGCGTGTGGCAATATTCGTGGGTGTTTGTTTGACACCGTTTAGCGAACTGATTTGCATTCGGGCGGCTGTGATATTAATTCACGCATCCCGCGACGAGCAGTCGGCGACCGGTTTACATTAGTGTAGGTAATCTTCGTTTATATAATACTTAAAACAAAATATACAAATAAACAATTTAATTATAATAATAACACGATACTGTGCTGTGTGTGTACCGTCGGCCGATGTGAGATATGCGTTATTGCCGTATTGTCGCGGCGGCGACAATATCCATCTACAAAATATACCTAAGACCGATAGTACTATATGCGGCACCAATTTGGAGACACCTCATTGGCCAACACACGTGGACCAGGATCGAGGCCTTCCAAAACGTAGCTTTACGAACCATGACCAGCGCCTACTACCTCACAACCAACAGAAATCTACTTAATTCAACGAACACTCCGTCTCTTAAAGATGAAGCTCTGAAACTAGCAAAATCCCTAAGACACACGCTATCATAAAGCAAATATCCTCATCTAGCACGACTAGCCTAGACTGACCAATAGTACTAACCATTTCCACTTCATACAGACTGAAAAGGCTTAGCCTGGTGCTCTAGATAGGCCACTGGCCGTTCAACCAAAGCAAATTGCAAAAAATTAAGGTCATTAGTTGAATACTTCACAGAGCAGTCGTCAACAAGAAAAAATCAACATGGGCAACCATCGCGGTGGCTTACGTCGTAAGAAAACCATCTCACCAGCCCACATGAAACTTCGACACCGGGGTGCACCCCAACGGCCAGATCCAAAATCGCCAACACCTTCGTCTGAAACAATAAACACCGACGATACATAGCCTCAGCATTCATTCATCGTCAGACTCATCCTCATCCGATTCAAGTAAACATACAGAAAACGCGAACAACACTCTCAACGATTCTATTAAAGAAATCAAAAAAAGAATACCTCCCATAATCCTAAACCCAGATCAATGGAAAACAAATGCTCCCAAAATCATGAAATAATAAACCAAAATACAATAGTGATTAATTACTTGCTACCTTCTACAATAACTCTTTCCACCTTCTGGCTTCTGACACTGACATCTTTCGGGACGTTCAGCGGACCCTTACCGAACTCGATATCAACTTCCACACATTCTCTCTTCCATCCGAGAGGACCCTCAAAATTTTACTGCGAGGCATACCAAATTTCTAC
>NC_042495.1:61731187-61732140 GCF_005508785.2 Acyrthosiphon pisum
ACATTTATTAAACTCCACAACATAAATATAATCTTACTTGGCGAAACCCGCCTAAACCCAAAAACGCTACTAAAAATTCCAAATTTTCACGTTTATCGTTATGACCGCCAATTACTACCAAGAACACCACCGAATGGGGGAACTGCAGTTCTGATTCGTCATGGAATAGTCCTTCATCGCGTAAGCATTCCAACAGAGCTCAACTCAACCTCAATGAATGTGAAACTCGGAAACGAAATCGCACAAGTCACGGCCGTATACAAAAGCCTTGGTGCCACATTAAAATCGTCAGATCTAGATGCGCTAACCAATCACAGTGGCCCGTTCATCATCGGCGGTGATCTGAACGCCAAGCACACGGACTGGCACAGTGTTAACTGCAACAAACCAGGAAAGATAATTGCACAGCACGTTGATTCGTCAAACCGATACACAATCGTAGCTTCTGTTTCAGCAACACACTACCCGTACATGGATACTTTCTGACTGTTGCTCGGCGAGGTATCTTCCTCCGATGAGCTTGAAGGATCATCCTCCTTCTGTCTTGTTGCTCCTGATTTCCTCTCTTGATGGAGTAGGGTGTTGTGCCTGCCCTTACATGTATGACAACTATATTTTGATTTACAATAATCCTTTTGGTGGTACGGTGACAGACAGTTGAAGCAGAGTTTTGCATCTCTTGCAACTGTCAATCGACTATTGACGTCTAACTCCTTGAATGAGTCGCAGAAAAATAACCAATGCTTACCCGAGCAGTGAGTACACTTATTGTCACGGTCATTTTTGTTGGTTAATAATGTCAATTTTGCAGAGTTGTTATTGATCTTGTATCCCCTTTGACCTCTGATGAGGTACAGAGTTAGTGCTGGTTCCCTCCCGTTCTGAACTAAATTGGTAGGAGGTTTCCATTTGCCACACAGCGGTCTGCAAGAAATTCTTCTAGATCTACATAT
>NC_042495.1:61733993-61737552 GCF_005508785.2 Acyrthosiphon pisum
TGTATAAGTCGCGATTCGCGCCCAATGACATAGGTAGTAAAAATATTATAAAGGGACGATTCGCGCTCACGACACAACAAAAATATCATAAAGAGGACGATTCGCGCCCAACGACAATAATTTTGGAAAACAATTTAATTATTAAAAACCGGCGATTCGCGTGTGGCAATATTCGTGGGTGTTTGTTTGACACCGTTTAGCGAACTGATTTGCATTCGGGCGGCTGTGATATTAATTCACGCATCCCGCGACGAGCAGTCGGCGACCGGTTTACATTAGTGTAGGTAATCTTCGTTTATATAATACTTAAAACAAAATATACAAATAAACAATTTAATTATAATAATAACACGATACTGTGCTGTGTGTGTACCGTCGGCCGATGTGAGATATGCGTTATTGCCGTATTGTCGCGGCGGCGACAATATCCATCTACAAAATATACCTAAGACCGATAGTACTATATGCGGCACCAATTTGGAGACACCTCATTGGCCAACACACGTGGACCAGGATCGAGGCCTTCCAAAACGTAGCTTTACGAACCATGACCAGCGCCTACTACCTCACAACCAACAGAAATCTACTTAATTCAACGAACACTCCGTCTCTTAAAGATGAAGCTCTGAAACTAGCAAAATCCCTAAGACACACGCTATCATAAAGCAAATATCCTCATCTAGCACGACTAGCCTAGACTGACCAATAGTACTAACCATTTCCACTTCATACAGACTGAAAAGGCTTAGCCTGGTGCTCTAGATAGGCCACTGGCCGTTCAACCAAAGCAAATTGCAAAAAATTAAGGTCATTAGTTGAATACTTCACAGAGCAGTCGTCAACAAGAAAAAATCAACATGGGCAACCATCGCGGTGGCTTACGTCGTAAGAAAACCATCTCACCAGCCCACATGAAACTTCGACACCGGGGTGCACCCCAACGGCCAGATCCAAAATCGCCAACACCTTCGTCTGAAACAATAAACACCGACGATACATAGCCTCAGCATTCATTCATCGTCAGACTCATCCTCATCCGATTCAAGTAAACATACAGAAAACGCGAACAACACTCTCAACGATTCTATTAAAGAAATCAAAAAAAGAATACCTCCCATAATCCTAAACCCAGATCAATGGAAAACAAATGCTCCCAAAATCATGAAATAATAAACCAAAATACAATAGTGATTAATTACTTGCTACCTTCTACAATAACTCTTTCCACCTTCTGGCTTCTGACACTGACATCTTTCGGGACGTTCAGCGGACCCTTACCGAACTCGATATCAACTTCCACACATTCTCTCTTCCATCCGAGAGGACCCTCAAAATTTTACTGCGAGGCATACCAAATTTCTACACCGAAGATGAAGTAAAAACCGAACTAGAAATGCTTGGATTCAACGTTACCCACGTACGGCAATTCCTCAAGGAGGGCAGGCAACTACCAATGTACATGGTCGCTCTCACATGCACCACCGACAGCAAAGAAATCTTCAACCCCGACTCTCTATTCTACGTCCGCATCAAAGTTGAGCCATACAAAACTACCGGTCTTGCCCAATGCTTTGCTTGCCAGGGATTTGGACACTCCTCATAAGCATTGCAATCATACTGCCCGCTGTGTAAAATCCGGAGACAACCACACTACCAAGTCCTGCACAAAGACTTCCGACCAACCACCTACATGCTGCAATTGCAACGGAGAGCACACGGCTAACTACCCGAAGTGTCCCGCCTACATTAAAGCAGCCTCTCTTAAAAGAAAACACCCTCTAGAACTACAACCTGACTCTACACCACAAGCCTCAATCATCAAACCCACGTCACTAACATACGCCCAAGCCTGCTCACCTCCAAAGACGACTGTTCAATCTCCTCCTGCCTTGTAAAAAAACAAGACAAATTCGGACGTAGTAGAAATCCTGAATCTCGCGATTAGCCAAATTGCAACATCTTCGAACTTCAAAGATACCATCCACCTGGCCATCTCAGCCATAGTTTCACTCATTAACCAAAATGACTGAACAACTAAAAATTCTCCACTGGAATTGCCAAGGCCTAGGCAATAAAAAATTGGGGCTTCTTCAATTTGTACAACATCACAAAATCCACATCGTCCTACTCAATGAAACCCAACTCAATTTGAAAACTGCTTTCAAACTTCCAAATTATCACATCTACCGAAATGACCACCCAACACTACCAGGTCAAAGGAGCGCTGGTGGCACGGCCATCCTAGTGATCAACAGGCCCATTCGCTATGAAACTACCATCCTGACAAACTCTATCGAGAACACCACTGTAGGATTTCAGCTGTATACAAAAAACCAGGAACAATACTCCAAACGGCAGACATCGACGTCCTGATGGACACCGACCTTCCGACCATCATCGCGGGAGACCTCAAATCCAAACATCCAGCCTAGAACAGCAGATTGGCCAAACAAGCCGGCTTAGCTCTAAAATCACATGAATCACCGTGACTACATTATCATCGCGCCCGACTCTCCAACTCGTATGCCTGACCAGCAAATCCAACTACCAGACGTCCTGGATATTGCAATTTTAAACAAAATCCATTTCACATACGACATCGTCAACTTTACCGACGAACTATCTTCGGACCGGTAGTCCTAACCCTACACGGCAAACCTTCGTCGAACCAACCAGTGATGACGAGAACAATAACAAACTGGCCCAGATTCGCAGTGGATCTCCACTGCACCATCATAAGCCCATATCCTGTCATCAATTCAATCGCCCAACTCGATCAAGCGGTCAGCAACTTCTCAACTCTCGTCAAGTCAGCCATGACCAATAACATCTCCGTTATCGATAGTCAATGGAACAGAACCCCCTTGCCGTCCTACATCCGAAGAGAAATCGCCGAAAAACGCAGACTTAGAAGAATGTGGCAAAACACAAGAAATCCTGAAGCAAAGCACCACTTCTACAACCAGACATCTGTGGTCAAAAACTTGATGCATCAACATAGGCATTCCAAATGGACAACCTATCTTGCCAGCCTTAGACCACGAGACCCAAAAGTCTATAAACTTAACAAATCTCTGATAAACAGAAGACCTCCTGATTGCCCGCTAACCTGTCCACAAGGCCCAGTCTTCGACGCCACTGGCAAAGCGAAACTCTTCGCCGCAAACTTAGCAGCCAAATTCACCTGTCTTGAAGGAACTCCGTCCACAAACGAGCTGGTCACTGGCATAATACGAACTCTACACTCGGCAGCCAAGTCCCGAATCCAACCAGTATCACCAGGAGAAGTACAGCTCATTATAAAGCGTCTACCACGGAACAAAGCGCCCGGTCCAGACGGTATACCCAACACAGCTCTCAAGCACTTTTCGGAAAAGACCTTGCTGGTTTTGATTAAAATTTTGATTACCTGCTTCAGTTTTCAACACTTTCCCACCCACTGGAAAATGGCCACGGTCATAATGATACCGAAACCAGGGAAGGACCTGAAAAATCCAAGCAACCATCGGCCGATCTTTCTAATCAACTCCATGGCGAAAGTGCTCGAGATCCTAGTCCT
>NC_042495.1:61737652-61784161 GCF_005508785.2 Acyrthosiphon pisum
GAATAGTAATATTCATTTTCTGCAAAAGTGAATTTTCAAAATTGTCGTTATTGGTCAGACTCTAATCCTCATGTCATGAGACAAGGACATAGGTATTCAATGGTCCTCAAAAATGAATTTCTGAGATGGTATTTTAGGTGACGATCTAGGTGAATAAAAAAATAGTTTTAAACAAAAATGTTTAGCTTTATAGCAAATTAAATTTATACTAATTATCATTTTTAATTAAAACTATTAATGCATTTACTAAACTTTAAAGGACAGTTTGTAGTGATAATAAACTATTGAACCAAAATTTATAATTTTACTATAAAAATTACATCGCGTAATTGACATTTGTGTATACAAAATTATAATATTATTATAATATTATAATGTATACACTATGCCGTAGTGTATTGTTTCAAATTTCAAGTTATTTTTATGAATAATAACTAAATAATAAAAATAAATCGTTTTTATACGTTTGAACATCCAATGTTGTCAACGTTTTAACTTTAATCGTCCATAAGAAATATATATGCGGCTTTACGCTAATTTTTATTTTTAATTCCAGTTAAAAAAAAAATTAAGAATCTTGAACTTCATTTTCAAGCCTTAAGTATAAAAAATTAACATTTTATCAATTTTTAATGCTAAAAAAATTCGTGATCGTGTAAAATTTCGTAAGCAATTTAACTTAAAACTTAAAAGTTAAAACACAAATAAAATAATTTTAATTACGTATTTTCGACAATTTGTATTTGCTGTGAGTATAACTTATGATGAACCTTATATTAAATGTTACTAACAAACTATATTGTCTTAATCATGAATGATAAATTGGAAAACAGTCAAACAGTCGAACATTTAAAATGTCTTCGAATAGCACAAAATTAATATGAAATACAAAAACAAAACAAATTCAAATTCGTAAGATCTGGCTTTGCTTGAAAATTCTTATTTTTTCTCTCAAATATGTACCAACCAGATATGATTAATATGAACCAGATATGAACCATATACCACTGTCAAAGTTGATGATTAAAGTATATTTATTGCTTCAAAGGTGGTGTCAGGAACACAAAAAAATACACACACACACACATCATTTCATACAATCAATCTCCGCTCAGAATCTAAAACAACGTTAATTATACATTTTTGGGAAACGTAAAGCAGATTAAATGTCTGTCCATGACCTCAATAAAAGATCTAACAAGTAACAAAACTGAAGGTTTTGAAAATGTTTTTATTTTTACGTGATGATTAAAAGGTATTAATGGATTTAGTACGCACACGTATCATGATTTCCCCCAGTAAACACTACACAATCATATTAATACAGAACAGTTTATTTTGCAATGTGCTCAACAATTACGGTCGAATTAATTATTTGGCCATCGAGGAATAAAATCAACAAACCCTGCTAGTGCCTAAACACGTGTATATGGTAAACAGTTAAAAAACGAGACATTATTATCTGTTATAACTAACTTGTTAATTGTAAACTCGCGAAAACACATTTTCCACGAATACTGTTATAATAATCATAATATAAAACGAATACTAAACATTCGCATTTACAAGAACAAAGTATTCGTAAACACAATTAATCATTTTATTGTAATGAAATTGTACTCTAACGAATTTATCTTCACTCTGTTTACGAATTATACACTTAATTAAAAGCCCTTTGTACAGCATAACAGTGAAATATTCAATTACAGTATAGTATTATACGTATTATTCATTTCAAAAATCATAATATTTCATCTCTCAAAAAGTTTGTTATCGTCAAAACTGACGTTGAAATTTTCTTTTAAGAATTCAATTTAAAATCCCATTAAATGTTGTTAATTCAAAAGGTTTTTTCCTTGTTTTGATTGAACAAAAAAAGAGCGATTGAAGCTGTCAAAAAAGAGATATCTATATTTATAGGTACCTATCTATTAAAAAAAAAAAATAGTATAAAGTATAAACAATATAAATTATAATTCTGAATAATATTCTGATTTTAATATCTTATAGTTTACTATACTCAATATTTGATGATGAAAAATATACTTACATTATAGAAAAAACCACTACAATAATTGTTATTGATTTTTTATAGAATTGTATACGTTTATATTTTGCCGTTCACGTCAACAATATTTAATGATACGACCTAAGTCACTAAGTACACGTAAAAAATAAAATTTTCCCCGTCAATATTGTATGATAATATAAAAGTTATATGTTTTTCACTTTACTAGCGGCTGTAACTTATACAAACTTTTCGGGAACTTCTCTTCGACATATTTCAGATTCAAACGCTTAAACGAAAACAAAAAATCGTTAGAAAATTAAATTAGTTTCTACGGATTTCATTTAGCCTGCCATGACCATAATAGTATAATATAATACATATGTACATATTTGTCCCTATAAAATCTATCGATATTTCAGAAAATAATATATTTTGATCCAACACAATCTCTATTGGGCGAACCAAAATATTAAGCTACCATATTCGTCAGTTTTTCCCCAGAAATACACAATATCATTTATTGATAATATTGTAATTATATCGCTAGGTTGCCGGAGAAGACGTTTCGGACTTGATACAATATCGATTCAATTGCTTCACAATAGCTCTAATCAAAAATAAAAATCTTATCCTTATTATTTTCTGCATACTTGTCAAACTTTCGTGACTCTTGGGAAGGGAGGTGGTAAAATTATAATCATTTTTTAGAAAATGTTGACGCATATTTTATAGCTGTACATTTTTTGTATTCAGCCAGAATCAGCTGCTACACGGTCTTCATATACGGTAATATGCTGTATATCAGTATTCAGTACCTATACCTTGGTAGTTGGTATACATAAAAAGATTAAAGAAGGGCTGCTGCACGATTTAACTTGAACATTATTTTTAAAGTAAACTACAACATAATATATTCTTTATTGATATTTACACAGTCGCACTAGAGTGCCAGACTATATAAATGTCAAACTCCAAATTCATAACTTTTATTCTGAACTAACCGGTGTAATAGGTAAAAATAAATAACCAACTTCTGTTTGTACTTCATTTTGCACATTTATACACGTTTGTCGTTTGTGGGCCACGGGAAAGTTGAATTTCATATAAAGCTGCATAATACAGGTATAGTAATAAAGCGAACATTTTAAATTAAAAATTGTTAATTAATTTGTATGGTTTTATTTATTTTTTAATTTCAAACGTGAATTTATTAAATACCTAAAGATAATATTATATACCTACGTGCAAATTATTACTACATCGTCGCTATAATAACAATATATGTTGACATTTATATGAACACGTGATAAATTTGCGGTAGGCTGAAAGTCTGTAATGATTAATGAATGAACGTGCATCACATCAACCACAAGCTGCGAGTACCCTCCATATTACTCACAAACGCATATTTTGACTGGCAATATTTAGACGAAAATGTTTTAATTTTTAAATTTTGCCTATATAGCTGTATTATAGCATCGTATAATATTTCGTCCGTTATATTCTCATTAACTGTGTACACTGTACGACTAGGACCGCGTGCATTAATACGCTCACCCGAGTAATCCATTCACCCGACGGCTGCAGAACAATAATAATATTATATCATCCTTTTTACGTATGGCTCGTGATTTTTTCGGCTTGCCATTCGCAAATGCCATTTTATTTTATGAAGTCCCTCCGTACGCGCTGCGGTGACGTGGCCCGCCAAATTGATTGGAACGGATTTGTACGACCGTTACACTTATATTATACGCGTACAACTACTGTGCCTTGACCAAAACAAAGCTGTACCGATAAAGTATAACAATACAGACCGTGGCAATAAAGGCAGCCTTTGGCGGAGTTTTTGTGTGGCTGTGTATACACACAGTCCACCCCGCTGTCGGCGATATAATCTCGTGAAACGTCCGAACGCCCGCGGCACGCCGTTTTGCGGTGCGGGAAATCTGAAAGGAAAAATAAATAACCGTCGGAAAAACAATATATGGTACCTATATACCACACCTATACCATAACTATATATAAATTACATACTTATATACTCACGTACGTACGTACGTATGTGCGTTGCAATACGTATACGCAGCGTGACACGGCTCATTTACTCGGAGTTTCGATGTATATAATGGGCGTATGTAATATTATATTTATATATATATATTATACACACTATTGTACGTTGTGACGATCGCCGAACACGCTTCCACACTCACGGAAGACTGTTGTTATTTTGTCGAAATCGTTATTTTACCAGATCGATGAAAATCTGTTCTCGCGCGGCAAAATACATAATAATATTACCCGTTACGTTTTATACGTACGACGTAATATCCGCCCGAGGTGCTTGTTTTCTATGGGAATACGTAGAGTATTTTTCGAGTGAATTCTTTCCTCGATCTCCTCGTCCGTCTCGTGTGCCAACTCCGACGATCGCAGTATTTCGATATACGCGTTTTCCCGGAAAACCTGATTATATAAAGGAGTTCATATAAGTATAAACGAAACACATTTTTTTTATACGTATGTTTTTCATAGTTGTACCTACCTCGTAAATTTACGACAGTATTGGAACTTCCAAGAATACACTATAAAATATGTTGATTATCTCACCACGTAGAATTATATCAAATATATTATTAAATACATTCATGCAGCAAACGTTTTTTTATACCTATTCAAATAACACCTAGGTGTAGTTTCATATTATGTATTACCTACTCACTTATTTTATCGACCTTTTCCTACTATGAATGCAACAGAAAACATGAGTCTCGTGCAAAATATATCGCTGTCGATTGCACGATAATAATACTTTGAACGACCACATTATTATAATATTGTTCAATTTGTTTTTGTAAATTGAGGATAATAAGTGTATCAGATCTTAAAATAATTTAAATTAATATCGATAATAACAAGACAACTAATATAGATTAATAATAATATGTATTTCCAATTTTATTATACATTTTATCTCTTTTCATTTATCCTAGTTGTATTAGTAAAATCTCCCTTATTAAATACAGTCACATTGATAAAAACTGATATTATTCTCCAATTTTACAGAAATTGTTTTTAAATCAATGTGCTTTTAAGGATGACTTTAAAATTCAAATCCATACCGTTTGAGCTTAACAATAAAATCACAGATGAATGTTAACGTCGAACATTGTTAATTAGATTATTGCAGTGAGCATAAACTATATTATTAGTAACAACTATGATAAAATTATGTTAGGTATAATTAATAATAATCACCATTTTTAGTTTAAAATAAATTAAGCGACTATAAGTATTATATGTATATTATAATATTTGATGATTTTTAATACAAGTTGGAAATTCCATTTCTTTAAAGTATGGGGCCTGGTGAGAAAATGTGTATGAATCGGAGTCTACAATTGAATGTTCAAGTCGATCAATAGGTATCATCAAACTAATTTTATATTGATAAGGTATACTATCATTATTATCATGATATAGCAAACATTACTTTCAATTTTCATACCATTCTATAATAATAGTTACATCTAGAGTTTAGTCGTCTAGACAATATTGGTTTTATACAAATAGCCTAGCACTTGCCATACATTTCAAATTTCCTAAATACAATGGGTAATATCGAATGTTCGTCTTTGTCAAAGACATAATAATAATAATAATCTTGTAACATACCTACACATTTGGGGGTATTTCATTTGTTGTACTGTTTTTGCCGTAATGAAAATGGAGTAATAAATGTATAAACTGAACATTAAGTGCAAGTAAAAACGACATTATAAGCAAAAATAAAATACGAAGACAATGATCTCGGTTACGACGACGTAGAGACTAGACACATAAAGATAATAATTGATAGTAAACTGTATTACATTAACCGCAGCCTGAGGAATAATGTAGGTACTATTACCGCCGCCCGAAATACAAATATTGAGTACCTATATATTATTAAAATACAGTATTGCTCGTGTTTCCATTAAAGTATAATAATATCTTTCGTGACATTTGAAATTTAAATTATTGCCCTCCAGCTATATTGTATGTTGTAAGACGTTAAGTACGGTGGTGTGTAGTAGTTGTAATCACGACCGTCTGAAACTAACCGCGGAGGAGCGTCGAGTGTACCTGCAGCAAAGTAATGATAATAATAATATTATAATGTCAACCCGATTTGACAAGCGATGTAAATTGATTTAGGATGCGTGTGCCGTGCTTTTGAATATACATACATTTCATGTTTCGATCTCGACGACGTTGAGGTATTATAATAGGTGTCAATGCGTGATATAATGATAAAATACAATTATTGATCGTGTAAATGTTATAGTCACTTTATATCTCTGCAGTATATAGGTACTATATCTAGGTATAGCCAAATGCCAATGTTACATTAATGAGCTTTATGCGCCTAATGTCAATGCAATATTATACATAATATTATAAAGTCAGTAGTGTATAAAGCACTAACTGAGGATATGATGAAGATAAGAGTCGTGGTGAAAACTACATTATTTTGAAGATTATATTATGTTCTTTATTACCGTCTACCTGTCAAATACATAAATGGTAACTACGAATCAATGGAATTCTATAAGTATATAGACAGCACATTTTATTATAAAAATATCATAGTACAGTCGACGTATAGGATAAATATTTGTTGCATTTTACGGACTTATGCATAGATGTGTATCCTAAAATAATTATAATAAACTATTGCGGATTAAAATATATTTATTATTGTGATTAGTTTATTATTGACCTTACGATTTTCTCGTAAAATAATATCTAAAGCTAAACAGTTTACAAAAAATAAAATATAACATTATGTACGTTCCTCACAACAAAAATATTCACTTGTAACTATACCTTATGTGTTATTATTAAATTTCGTTTTTATAACAACCTTAAAATAATATAATATTTCACATTTTTTATAACTGAAATAATTTTTAAAACACGATTAATAAGAATGACATTTCTTTCTTTATTGTCTTTTACATATTATCATCCACTACTTTTGTAGCTACTATCATAAAAATGTATAAAATACCAAAAATGTTAGTAATGCCAGTAGCAATTTTAATTGATGATAAAATCAATATCTTGTTTTTCATATTGAAACAACTACTATACTTTAAAAATAATGACTTTAACCCTACTATTTTAGAATATTGAAAACATTACTAAGTATATAAATGATAATATATATATGTATACATAACTATATTGATTTTACCTTATACAACAGCTATAGTTAAAGGCATTATTTCAATTATATTGTTACAAATATTATGAAACGTAAAGGTTTTTAGTGCCAATTTTCAGATTTTACCGGTGGACGGTTGCCTTATATTTGAACGTTTGCATTTCCAGTGTTTATGGTTTTGTCATGTATCCCAAATATCTGATAATACATAATATTTTACGTTTTATAATATGATATGAGTATATAATATTTTAACCTCCATTTGGGTGTAACGTACCTATATAATATATAGGTAGTTTAAAATTCAAATGTATTTTTTTTTTCGGTTCGTTGATTTCACGATTTATGGTTTGCTTCTCTATAACTGCTATTACAACGAATTTTACTTTTAAATTCGTTCATGTTTACTCGTTTTGTTTTTGCAGTTCGTCAAGTCCCTACAAATACACTGTTTACCTACCTACAGCGGTTATCCCACATAAGAAGGTTCATTATGTTTGTAGTTGAGTTTTTTACACTTCGTTGATTATGAATTTATTATTTCTTCGAAGTTTTCCTTGCGTAATTGCTATTGGGTAGTTTGCATTTCTCATATAAATTAAAATACAAACATGTATATATATATATTTATAAGCGAAAGCACAAATAAAATAATAAAGAACAAATAACTTGTATTCACTAATAATTACAATTATATTTTGTGTAACCAATATCAAGTATATGTAGGTATACTTAATAAAATCTAGAGGTTTTATTCAATGTAACATTGTACGCACAAATAATCTTCAAAATACCGTTTAATGAGACATTACGACCGAATGTATTTTGTAAATAATAGGTATACAAAATATAGATAAACTGTTGTAAAAATAAGAATTCAAATCAGGGACTGGAACCTTTATGAATTTATCGGTTTGGGTTTAGGTTTCGGTTCTCAAAAACTGAAAATTTTGGTTTTCAAAAATATCGAATTTCGGTTTCGGTTAATACCGGTTTTAACCCTTATTATTTGACTTTTTTTTTATCAATAAAGTACTATATAAAAAAAAGAACATAATATTAATAACTTCTTTTAGTGACAAGTATTTGTAATTAAATGTAACTATTTCAGAATTTAGGAAATATTATAAAAAAATGAATTATTATAAAATAATAAATTTAAATAAATAAATACATTTTAATATTTAAAATAAATAAAAAATTATTATTAAAAAAACAAATAAAAATACATTTTTAACACACTTAGGTGACCCATGTTTCAGTTTGATATAATAATTTATATTTATATATAAAAATATAAACTTAAACAATATATACCGCGCTAATGGAGATGGAAGAACAGTTTAGTAGAATTGTCGTACAGAGCATAGTATAGAGAAAAGAGTTAACGGTACCCGCATTAGGTTTAGGTATTTAATATTATCAATGCAGACATATTAGTAAGGTAACAATTATAATTTATAATTTATATCACAACTTACTCTGAATTCTGAATCACTTATAAACGTCCAAATTGCTATTATTTTCAGATATTCTACATCAGCTATTGCGAATTGCAATTCAATATTAATATTGATATCGATTACATGGAAATTAGAATTTAGATTTTTAGTATTTCTTTTATGGCAATTCTTTTGTACTTGTACACATAATAATATTCTTATTTCTTAGCATTGATAAACTTTTATAGGTCTACAATTCTATAATTATTTATTATTACTAATAATTAGTTATTACCAACTTCACCATAGATAAAATATCTATTGGATTTTGGAACCGAAAAAAACCGTAAAAACCTCTACATCAAAATATAGGTTTTGGTTTCGGTTCCTAAAAAAATGTATTTAAGGGTTCCGGTCCGGTTCCGGTTCCCAATATTCAAAGGGTACCTATAGTTTTTTTTTTAAATTTAATTTTTCAAATAAATATACAATCTGTGCCCTAGGCCACAATAAGAATATGTGATATGAGTTATTAACATGAAAAACGTGAGAGAAGAAATAGCCACACGGCATTATATTTTGATTTAAATTGCGATTATAGTAATTTATTTTTCTTGTAATACGGTAGGTTGAATTAATTACATATGAAAATGTCATTGTGTGTTTAAAACATAATATTAGGTATATACGTTAATAGCTTCAAGTACATACCCACGAATAATGCTTTTAAATTACAATAAAATAACTGAAATCATTTAGGTTTCAGTATAAACTACTTTATATGTATTAAATTACTACCCAGTAACCACTATTAAATTGTTAAGCCTCAGCTAACAAAATTCAAAAATTCATGCATTTTAAACAATAAAATAACCTACAAGTTTTCATGATGACAAATTTTGATTGTAACCTAGTTGTTAAATGGCTATTACAAAAAACTAAATACACAGGTTTTTTTTTTTTTACTGAACAAAAATTTATATTTACAATCTGTGATTACACGTTATACAATAACTAAATTTGATGTGGTTTGATTTACGGGAGGGGGAAGTCACCCAATGGCAGCACCCCGTAAACTACAAAAAAGTATGAGGAATCATATTATGTTATAGTATTTTTGACGTAGGTACATAGTGAAACATTTTTCATCAACATTTATAGAAAACTAAGAAAATCGAAAATGTTTATATATAGCTCAAATATAGTCAAAACATTTTGAAAATTTTTATAGAATTGTTATGTATAAAAAATTATAATATAATATACAAGCATTTGGTGAAAATGTGTACTATTTAGTTGCACAAAAAAAAAACCAAATCGATTCCTTTAAAAAATTACAATTTTCCCTTAATTTTTTTTTTTGTTTTAAGCAATTCATTTTAAAAATACTGGTAATTTTACTTTCGTCCTCCTTCTAAAGTATAAACTAAGTATAATATTTTACCGAAATTTACCCTCACAATTGAAAGCCTGAGCATTTTTTTAACCAGAAAAAATGCCAGAAAAAAAATTAAAATCAGCTCAGAATCTAAAATTATAAAAAAATCTATATTTTATAAAATGTTGGTATTATGTGTATTTTCAAATATAAAATATATTAAGTTCTTTCATCGACGGTATTTATGAGTGTAACCAATGTATATATCAACATTTTATACTGCGTTTATTTTTTTCTCACAATTTCTATAAAAGCACTTGACGATATAAACATGTCAAATGTTGTTTTTTCTTTCGTATGTACATATAGCCATTAATCACCCACAAACGCGCTGGTCTTATGTATGCTCCACATCTAGGTCAGATGTGCAAAAGCCTTTGGACAATTAAAGTAAGAAGAACTACCATTGTGTTCTCTCGTAAAAACATCCGTAACCGTCCCTGTTTTGGACGAGTCGATAAAAATGTAATTATTCGTTTCGAGTGTCCCGGCGGGAAATGCCATGTGACAAACGATCCATTTTCAAAAGCAAAAGTCAACACTTCGAGTATTTCCCTGGAGAGGTTGTATTGCCTCGAAATAAAAATATGCGATGGTGGAGCTATTGATGATTAGAGTTTTTTTGCATAGCTAGCAATAATAAACTTTGTAGTGGTGAACAGTATGGTAAAATAGACCTGATGAAGCTACATTTGTAGCCAATTACACGTATTCACTTGATCGAATCGATTTTCAAAACTTTATCGGTCCTTCTCTGCTGAACCCTTTCAGTTGTACCTATACCTAAAAATAAAACCTGTAATAAATATCATACAAATTATTTATTTCCCACAAGAAAATCAAGGTTATTTTTCGCAAAGCACCTACGTATGTGCAGTGGGTTATTTTAATCAAAATAATTTTTATTTCTAAGGGCATATAGTTATAACAAGAGCGCCATTGATTAAAAAAAAAATATATAATAAAAAACAGTAAAACACCCATTTTAGATAAAGATGAATGTATTGATTTAACAGTAATGTGTCCTTTAGTGTCAATCACCTTTTGGAGAAGTAGTTTTCAAAACAATTAAAAAAAAAAATACGGATAACGGGAAAATGTACGCAATGTGAATTTGTGACAAAATCGATTTGTAATTCAAAAATAGGTACTTGAAATGTTTACAAAATGTATTTAATTTTAGCATTTTATACACATGACACTATTTTTCTTTTTTTGAAATATTCAGTGTTTCTTTTTTTAACAATGTTGACTTTATTTTCGATTGACTATTTGTTTTCGGTTTATGTTAATAATTGTTTTCTTTGTTAACAAGCTTGATGATTCAATACAAGGTTCTTCGTATGCTATTATTATATTTCAGTTAAAATATTTCAAAAATACATACATTATACATAGTCTAAATTATTTAAATAATTTTTTATCAAATGCTCAAGCTTAAATGTTAACAAAATTAGACATCTAAACAAAAAATAACGATTTTAGTTATTTTGTTAAAATTTAAAAACCATATACCATAGAGACTTGATAATTTCCGCCATAACAAATATATATCTATATTCGTTTCACCATATTTAGACCAATTTTAAGTTATTTATTCCATGATCCTAATCACAAAATTCTAAAAGGTAGGTTCGTCTGTCTCGATTTACAAGGTATAATTTGATAAAAATAAATAATAATATAGGTATAGCATACGATATTAAACCTAATTTATATTATAGTAATTATTATATAGTAAATGCAAAATGTATTGTAACATAATATAATGCTACAATAAAAAATAAATTGATTACCTAATGTAAATAAATTATACAAAATATTCTTAGACAATATGATGCTCATGCGCCATTTCTGCTTAAAATCGTTTTACCAATCGATTCCGAAATCAAATTATTTAAAATTAAATCGAGTGATGAAAATTTATGTTTAGCTGGAAATATGGTAAACAATGTTTCATAGTGCAAGTAACATATTAAAATTAAATTGAATTCCACTCAGGACATTAAAACTTCAGCTTCACTTTTGCTTACATTTTAAATTATTTAAATACATTTTTCAAATTACCCAATAGCTTACAAAAAATATTTAAAGCAGAAAAAAATAAAACTGTGGATCTTTTTGGCAAAATCAAGACGTTTTTTGAAATCAATCACAACTCGACATAGTGTATGAATCAAGAATACAATCTAATTTTATTTCACTTTCAAATTTAAAGACACCAAAACAAAATTGCCCATTATTGCACACACATATTTTTATCTACCATTATATAAATATTTTATTATGTATCATAATATTCTGTTCTATGAAAAAAAATTAAACTGCCGTTGACGTTTTTATCAAACATCGGGTTCGGACGTTAGGTATGTGTTGTTTTTTTTTTTTCAATTTTTTATTTATTGACAGAAAAACTCCATTTACAAAATAATCTCTGTTGTTATGAAAACGATGCGTTCGATTAAAATGAAAACATGAGCATCTCGTTATTATAACGTATTTTTTTTATCGTTTTCCATTTCTTGTCTATAGAACCAAACACGCACATGTCGCAAAAATCTAGAACTGAGAAAAATGTCAGAAAATATGTAACCGACCCCCATAATATCTATATTATGCTATTTGTTCGAAAAAAGCAAATAACGAATGCAGTTCGTACGATACTATAGTCGACTGTAACAATAAATTTACCTCAATAATGATATGCAATCAACTATAAAATTTTGTGTATTCTAGTAGTATAATGATGGATACTTGTATGTTACTTGGCTGTCGTGTCTGAACAGTGGCGGATCCAGAGGGGATCCAAAAGGAGTATTGTCCCTCCTCCCTCCCAACTGCCGTAGTTTCCCTGTGTTTTACAATTTAGCCAATTTTTGTACTTTTTGTACTTTTGCCCCCCACCCACAAAAAAAATTAAGCCCTAGATCCGCCACTGTGTCTGCAAAGTACAGTTTGCGACGAAGACAATATTTATATTATCGCAGAGAAAACTATAATTTCCATACCTAAGCTTAAGGGTAATGGTAATTATGATTGGATTTCATCACACTTTTTTTTTTTGCTTAATTTTGTATTTTTTTTCCATTGTTTTTATTTTCTCATATAATTTGAAAAACGTATGACGGCAATAATTTAAACTGTAATTCACCTAACATATATTTTTTTTTTCATGTTCATCCTTATTTTTAACTGCATAATATTGTATTAATCAGGATGTTTTTCTGATAGCTTACACATTAAAAATAAATCTAATTAATATTGTTTAATGTTAACTATCAGTTATTATTTATTATAAAAAACATTTTAGTTTGGCATCCCGCAAGTGTGTACAACATCTTACTACTATAATAAAATGCAATATTTATAATTTATATAAGTAGAACAAAATGTTATGGAAAAGTGACAAAGATGTGTCCCAATTTAAATTACATCAAACCCATATTCTTAAGACTATTACATTTGCTTATTTATAATATTTTAGTTTAGAAGCGTAATTAAATATTTACAGCATTACATTTTTAATCAAAAAAAAAAATAAATAGAGACATTGTCCCACAACTATTTGTTTAACATAACATAACTAAAAAGCAGCAGCTCACGTTAAGATAAAATACTATTATTATATTAATAAATTCTTTTCACAAAATCGGACTTTTCTAATCAATGTAAATCGGGACGATAAAATGTGTATACGTTATCAGATATTGGTAATAGCCTAGTCGTCCTATTATATAAATTGTTGTGCCGATGCGTCGAGGATTGTCGTAATATTATTATAATATAATGTTGAAAACTGTAAACCTACGCGTAGCAACGAATCGTTCTGCATGTGTTAGGATCGACAGATTGGATTCCTTTCGATCCCTGGGTGTGAACATTTTATATATTTTACAAAAGGTTTTTTTCTCTTCAAACTGAATTTATTAAAATTATTAAAGAAAACAAACGTGTCCCGTTTACGTATAGGTATAAGTAAGAAAGGACGAGTCCCCAGACGGGCTACGTATCACAGTAAAATAAAATAATCAATCATGTGTAGGTAGTAGGTATAACATAACACGATGGTTTTATATATAACATGAGTGGTAAAGAAAAAAAAGAAATAATATTGGAAATTGAGCGTGAACATTACTCATAAAATATGACAGATGTAAAATGTAATGACAATGTATCCATTGCTTATATTATGTGTGCATTATAAAAATTTTAACGATATTAAGTATACGTGAAATAATGTTGTGAACATTTGAATAAATCGAACAAGGTCAATATCAAACCACCGACAGATAAAATTTAAAAATTTACATTCTAGATGCAATTATTTAAATGGGGAAAACTGATGACAAAAGTAATTTCATATCTTATGGTAAAAGACCATAATAATGTGTTATGAAAGCTGTATGTCTAACGAGTAACGGTCCATTGGTGCATATAGCTTATGTTACAAAAAGTTAAAATAGTTTAACGAATAAAATGTATTGTCTGGGTCGTAAATGTTCATATTAAATTATATTATACAAAGTATACGGTGCTTTATAAAAATGAGCAGTATAACGGTTGATGGCAAATAATATAACACAATATTATAATATAATAAAATACACGATTTGAGTGCTTGAAAACAAAATAAGGAAAATAATAATTATTTCTAATTAATTCTTCGTTGAAATCCCTTAATGTATATTATATTAAATTATAAAAATTAAGTAGTTATACGGCCAATTGTAAATAATTAAATCATAATACAATTTGTTTATTATAATTTGTTGAAAAATAAAATAAAATTCGATTAACTATTATGTTATTGAGTGTTCTCATCTTATAGTAGATACTTTGT
Source organism: Acyrthosiphon pisum (assembly GCF_005508785.2). Classification (NCBI taxonomy): domain Eukaryota; kingdom Metazoa; phylum Arthropoda; class Insecta; order Hemiptera; family Aphididae; genus Acyrthosiphon; species Acyrthosiphon pisum. The sequence continues at coordinate 61,752,596 of NC_042495.1, forward strand.
TTCTGATTCTATAACCTTTTTGCGACTTTGCGTAGACTATATACACTTTTAAACACTTACTTCTATAAGTAATTTTTGATTTGTATTTAAATTAATTTGTTTAGTATTTTAATTTTTAACATGTATCAATAAATACTATGATCTTCTCAATCAGATTATATTAATGTAAAATCAAACTATCAAAGCATGATGCGTTGGCTTAATATGTACTTATCATTTAAAATTAAGGTTTTTATGAAAAATAAGAGTATAATATAATCATGCACAAAAGTATACAGATACTAATACATATAGTAAATTAAATATACTTATGAAAGTGTATAGATTTTCAATATTATATTTAGTCCCTTCCACTAGGTATACCTATGTCCTATACCATTATACTATTGTTATCAGCTAGGTTTCCGGAATTGGTATTAGTTTCATATTAAAGTTTGAGGATAATTTTTATTATCTTTAATTGCAATATTATAAAAAGTAATACATTTGAAATAACTAATAAATCATATTTGAAGTCATTTTAATATTTTCATATTTATGAAGTTTAAATCAAATTTTGAGTTTATACCACTTAATCGAAAACCTTGCTTAAAAAGATATATAAAATCTATACCATGAGGTACGGTACGAATAATGTAAACTAACGGAAAATTACATTATACTTGTTAGAAGAAGCCAATATGAATAATAAAATTTAAATAGAAGACTATACGTTTGTATTATACAATGCAGTTGACAAAACAGAATACTAATGGCCGAGTTTGATCAAATGATTGCAAAAATTATGGATTGTATGGATTTTATTATATTAGATATTCATATCTTTTTTTATTTCAGTTTCAAATAGTAATACGTCTCAGAAACTACTCCGTCAATAAAAACCAACAATAATGGTTTATACCATTTTTTTTTGTCATAGACTCGTACCTATATAAGCAGAAACAAAATTTGTTTTATTTGTTTATTTAATACGACTTTATTAAGGGTGCGTCTAAACAATGTTTATAATATAAATACACTAAAAAAATAGTGCTGTATAATTGTAATTGTAATTTATATAATATATATTTTAACTAATATAATATTATAATCATTTTTAATTTTCAATGCGTGACTTCCCTTTTTTATTAATTATTTTATAAAAATTTAATATTAAAAAAATTTAAGTATTAGGTTGCTGTCCATTTTTTGGTCTCGAGGACCCCCTGACCTAAATATATCACTATAGGTACCAATAGTATATAATTTTGATAAAACTTACCATATTAAGCTTCTAAAGTAAGTACAATATGAATACAAATATTCAAAATATTATTAAACAATTTACTTGGACGTAATATTCAAAGAAATTTCTTAAAGCAGATAGTACCTAAATAATGAATCTATTTATTTAAAATTAAATATTAATTTTAAATTTACTTTTTTTAATTCATATATCTACTGTTTACATTCAATCATATTAAAAATAAAATAGTTATCGAAAATTAGCATTTTATAGGTCATAAAATATAATCTATACTTTTGGCTAAAATGGTTATTTTCATTTATACGTATTTAAAAATGTATAGTCTATACAGTATAGATAATCCTAAACCTGAACCATTACGTTAACCAAACCTAATCATTCAATTAATTCCATAGCGTAGTGTAAAATTCAAGTAGATACTATCTACTTTTTATTGTTATTAAAGAAAAATTGAAAATATCTTTGCGGATAGATAACATTTCGAATATCATTTCTCAGAATCAAAATATAATATATCATTCTATTTAATGCAAGTATGTAGCTTATACTCGTTATACTCAACTGAACTTTTCTGTAAGTTTTATAGTTGTACCATATAATATAGTTTTACATGATATATGCAATCAACTACCTAATGCATAACAAGAAAATATTGAAAAATTCCATTCATTTGATTTAAAATTTAAAATAAATATTACGTTAGAAACATTTTTTTTACTAAATAATCAAACACATAATTAAATACTTTACAAATAAAGTATCTGTATTTGAATGCATTAGTTAGAGAGCATATTTTTCTAGACTAATAATAGAAAAATAGACTGTACAAAAATGATAGACAGATATAATTTTATCTTTAAATTATTCGTGGTAATAATGGCTGTCTTGGTAGGCTGGTACGCTCTCGAATTTATAATTTATTATTATGCGATTTGACCTAATGTGTCTGTCATTTATATTATTACACTAAACACAAATATATTGTTATTTTAAAGTACAAGAAGTAATATTATTTTATTTTTTTAATTTGTATTAATTATGCATGTTTATATGTTATACATACTTATGGGCTATGCATACAAAAGTATGTATAAAAATGCAAATTTATTTTTAAAATACGTATTTAAATAAATCACAAAAAGATTGAAAGACAAAAGAAACATGAGCATATTGTTAAAATAAAATGCTATAGCTATTAAATATCACAATACGGGGGATATTAATTAGTGAAATTGTTCGATGTAGGTAGTCGAATTTCAAAAGGAAGAAAAAAGTAACATGGGAATATTAATTAACAACAAATCAACAACGTAATATTGTGCGAATAAAGAATGTCAATAATATAACAATTAATAATTATGTCGTTTATCCGATAATGATGGGGCTTATAAATATCAAAGTAGGTCAGTAATTTTACTCACCAGAATTTGAGTTGGCTCCTGTAATTATTACAAATATTTTACATATTATAATATACATGTATAGCTTGTATATATAGGAATGTATTTATACTCGTATTTTACAGTCATTGTTGAGCATAATATTATAATTTCATAATTCATAGTATACCTGTATAAATTATTGGTATTATGATGATGTTACTACCATAACAAACTCAACATATTCCTCGACATATTCTGAAGACCAGATTACCCCCAAACACCATATATTTAAATAATTATTCATCCCCTTAGTCGTACGAAAATCTGAAACACAAAGGTTAGGTAAGGTAACGATCAGTCGTGGTTAGCTATACATGATATTTTTTTTTTAATAAAATGCCCTGGTTTATATTCTTTAAACCGTAGAAATATTTCAATAACTTGCATATTGACACAAACAACATCCCGACATGCTGACAATCACTACTAACTGTTTGAGTTGTAGGAATTACAGGAATATTAGTTTTTGGAAGATGTATTGGTTGTATAAGTTTAACTACAAAATGTATTCAAAGTAAAAATAACATTACATCATATTGTTTACACGTTATGCATAAACTATAAAGTGACAAATGGTGTTCTTTGGAATTTATGGAAGTTGGGATTTTAAAAAGAAAAACACGAATGCAAATATCGTTTATTACGGTAATATGTGTGTATTGGTATCATGGGCATCTTCAAGTAAAATGTTAGAAATTTATAAAAAAAACTTTTTCGGTCCCTTCTGTCTCTGAAGAATATATTAATAGTTATTATGAAATAAATCCAACGATTTGTGAGCGTCTTTCGACATATTATTTAGTTCTCTCTAAGGTAATTTTGCAATGATTAAAACAGCAATCAATTATCATAATATACTGTCATCTATTGGTTGCATTTTTATTTAAATGTTCATAATATATGGCAAGATAATGGATATATTTGTTTGATTAATATATTATAAAATAGTGATTGTTCAAGTCATACAACAAGAAACATATGTTAGTAAAATAAATAAGAACATTTGGGTACCTACATTATTTATGTATTTAATTTTTAATTCATCGACATTTATCAAAGCATTATGAACAAAATACCTTAATTAAAAATACTCACTACTAAAGAATTGTAATTATATTTAAAATTTCTTTCCTTTTGATAACAGTAATATTATAAACCGAGTAATTTATTGAGTTGATTTATAATTCATTTATAGGTATATGGATATTTTATTATTGTCTAGATCAACAATAGTTTTCAAATGGAACATTTCTATAAACTTTATACATTTTATTCTAAAGGTCAAAATAAGGAATACAATTATTTGTTTTATATTTATATCTTATTATATGAACATATTGTTTGCTACAACTTACAGAAGAACTAAGAAGTAGGTACTCTATAAGTTTCAAACTATTGATAGAAATTCAATTCTATGTGTGGTATTTTTTCCCCAATAATTTAGGACCCTAACTTTTCAATTTTTATTTTATTATTTATAGATGATAAACTCAGATACCAAGATCTTGTAGGCGCTGTTTGAGTATTTTTCCTTGGTAGATTCATTTAACTTAACATTGATCGATGTTTAATTTATTTTACTACATCGATTAGCAAATTATGATTTTAAATATAAAATGTCCAATCAAATCTATTATAGCCTATAGGTATGTGCTATTATTGTCATTGTTCAAACGAAATGCTCTAAAAGCCTTTCATGGTATCGTTCATTTTACTATATACCTACGATCCAAATTTTCAAACAGTGACAAACTATGGTTCTTTTGTGCTTTTTAGGGTTCCGTACGGTAAAACGGGACCCTATTAGTAAGGCTCCGTCCGTCCGTTTGTCACCAGGCTGTATCTCATGAACCATGAAAGTTAGAAAGTTGAAATTTTCACAGATTATGTATTTCTGTTGCCGCTATAACAAAAAAATACTAAAAATCCTAGAATATATAATATAAGCAGTGTTGCCAACATCTTTATAGCTGATGATAGTACGGAACCCTTCGTGCGCGAGTCCGACTCGCACTTGGCCGGTTTTTAATTAGTTCACCTAGAAACTATAATAAATAATACAGCCATAGGTTATATTGCGCAATAAATATTCATATCAAATCGTATACTGAACAATATAGGTCATGAAACGTTCACAAATTTAGAGTTTTACAACAAGCCCTACTTATGTTATAGTCAAATAACTAATAAGGTAAATCAAAATGTTCAAAAATATTGCCCTAGAGTCTTGATCATTCATAAAAATGTACTGTTTCTTTTGCATATATGTATGTATTATTATACTTATGTATAACACTTAACAGTCACAAATTACAGTGTTTTATAAAATAAATTTAACATTATAGTGGATAACAGGTTTTTAGCAACCATCAGCACATCGTTTGGTGTATAACTTTTAATATTAAATTGCATAAAAATACTTTAATTATAGTATTTACATTCGGTGTATTTTAAATCAGTGCCGAAATTACCATATCATAATAATATTATGTCCACTGAGAATATATAACCACCTTACGCAAACCATACTATTGGTATGGTATATGACTACAATTCTACATACTGTGTTATTAATAATTACATACATAATATTTATAATATCATCAACACTGTACATATTTTAGTTGTATACGATGATTATACATTTTGAGAAAATATATTATAGTTAGTTAGGTGTACACTTATGCATATATTCATCGTTCATCATTATCAATTTGTGTGATTTTGACTTTCTGAAAATTTAGTATAGCATCCTAGTAAATTCAATTTAAACTGTCATAAGACATATGATTAAAACATACATTATAGCAGAGGTTCCTAAACTTTTTATTGTACGACCCATTTTGAGAATTTTTTAAAATTTAGCGACCCACAATACATTGAATGACCTTTTTTTTTTTAGGTATTTAGGTACTTATTAACACTAATTTGTTTCAGATAAATCGCTTTCTTTTCAATAGGTATAACTATTAATCTGTTTGATACGGTGCTGTAAACTCGTAATCGTCAATCTCGCAGATAACGATTAACGAAAAACTGTATTTGAACTTTGAACATCAACGAAAAATATGTATTATATCAAATTATAGCGCGACCCACAGTTTGGGAACCTCTGCATTATAGTATGTTAATGATCGTAATAAACATAAAATGGAAAATGTACGTATTTGATCCGCCTATCGCATAATACACTCTACTATCGATGCTTGCGTCATGTAACTTAATAATTTAGTTGTTCAAGCTGTAAGTTACAATGTTTACATACACGTCACACTATGTTTTTGACAAACAATTAAACTATAAGTTTTACAAAGTTAGAGATGTTGAATTATAATAGCGACTAGATCGCTATGGTCATAACCAGATGTCCTAGTTTACAATACACACACACATACACACACACACACACATTTCATGGCATGCCATTATATTTTATCATCATCTGTTAATTTTACAATTAATATTTAATATTTCTTCCTAAAATTATTATCATCTCATTAATATTACTTTGGGAAAATATACCTACCTAGTAATAAATAATAATTGTGCTGTGCGTATCTGAGAACACAGTTAATATCGTAGATTATTTTTATTAGTTATCTAATAATTTTTAAGTTTGGTACTTATATCGTTTAAAAAAATTGTAATACTAATACAAAATATTATGTGTTAAAAAATGGTTTTTAAAATTTGTTTTTGATATCACCCAGTAAAAATTGTAGCTATATTTTTTAATCGATATCGTTAAAATATCTGTAAGTATGCATAAGGGAACCGCGCGTAAATTTCCACCTTCACCTGAACGTAGTCGATAATATAGATAGAATGGTATCTGGACGAATACGTATGTGGTAAGATCTGATACCTTTTTACTACGATCAGGATGGAGGGAAAGCAAGTCGACTGAATGAAAATACAATTTATATCAGACACCGATAACCGGTGGACCGCGATGAATGTAAGGCTGAGAACCTGCAGCGGCATTTCCGGTGCAATTATTTAATGGTTAACTGTAAAAGTGGACATTGGACAGGGCCACAGGGGTTAAAGTTTGTGTGAGCTTCGAACAAAAACTTAAATAGTGACAAAAAAAAAACCGTTGGAAAGTGATAAATAACAAGACCGAGAAATCAATATTACGTTATATACCCTACCTATATAACTATTATATATTATGTATATCCGAACCCCATCGTTGACAATAAGTTACATTATTCATTTATCGATTTTCTGTATTGTATTAACAATCCCTTCTGTAATGCATGTACTAATATATATAGATTATAGGTAGTAGGTACATAATATTACCTATAATATTATAACATAGCAGAAATTCATTATTTTTTTCACCATTCGCAAATTTAGTATAATTGAGGGGTTTTCTTTTTTAAAAATAGAAAACTATTTGCACGGATAATAATTTCAAAATATTTCACAAGACACGAGACATTCATATTATGTCCACTTGGGTTTATACGTTCTCAATGAAATCGACACGACGATATTCCAGAAATCTAGACTATTTGCTGACAACAATTTAAAGGCACAATAATATGTAACTGACAGCATGAAAAAAATCTAGTTGATACAGTGTGTGATCGTAGAACATCAGTTCTTCTTATCTGATTTAAATCGCTAGATTTCCTATTATATTACCATACCCTCCTTGTGATATGTATAGGCTACAAACAGTGCATTACACGACTAGATTACAACTGCAGACTGCAGTGTGGGCGAAGGGCTTAAATTATAAAATATATGCAGTCAAAGATTAGTGGTACATCGGTTCTGGCCGGAAATTTGGCATTATTGAGAGAATGGATAATACGATGATACGCATGGTATCACGTGCACATATAACATATTTTTCACAAATATCGGCATTCCGCGCTAACAGCATAATATTAAAAGGGGGTCCGACGCGATACAGCATATTCTACTGCACCATTGACCATAAAACGCATTTTATTATTTTTTATACATATTTTATACGCATAACGTAACACAAAACGGAATCCCAATACCTGTCGGCCATTACTCAAAATGCGAGGCGATGAAAATAATTTTTCCTGTCGTCGGTTTGTTGAAAAATTGTGCAATAAATTATAGTATAAAATTATATAGTATATAGATACTCGACTATTTAGTATTTACATTTTACAGTGCACCTCAGGAAACGAATTCAATTGGATACGTGGATACCTATACGTACCTATATAAAATATATGAATTTATCATCTCCGCGATGTGCGCGTAAATCCTTCTGCAAATCGTGACTTATCCGGACGTCCCTATACCTTATATATATTATTATATATTATTTACTCTGAGACAGTATATTTTCCATGGGTGCTCTGCAATTTTCTTGATTCCGTCGTTTTTATGTACACAACACATAATTTATGTATATATATTCATATCGAATATTCAATAGTGTAGTAAATACCGCACACTGTATTACGCGTGATTTATACGATCAATGAGCTTTACCTATCTACGAAAAAATTTCGTTCATAAACAAATAGATAAAAGTATCAGACGGTTGTAACAACTACAACAACCTGCAGCTGCAGCAGGTTGATCGTCGCGCGAAACGAAAAATGCGAAATACCAGTTAGTAGACATATATTATTTCATGTATGATATTATGTATTCGACGAAGGATATAGGACATACAGGTACCTCTACCCGTACAGTACAATCATTTTTTAACATAATATTATTTCATACAGCCTAGCTACCGCAATATACAGCAAAGGTCAATGGTTAGTTTTCAGGGGCTTGCGCACGAGGTGGGAGAAGGGGTGAGGGTGTCATATCCCCCTTTGGCTTATTTTTTTCATATACAATATATTATGATAAAGCAATGAAAGTATAATATTTACCTCTATATAACGTGGTCTGAGAATAGTCAAAGATGCATAACCCTCCTTTCAAAAAAGTCGAACACGCCACTGGTAAGTTTATTGTATTGTGAATGGAGTCTCAAACTTGGTACATATGCAGTAATCACACTAATATATAGCATTACAAAAAAATATTGTCGTGGTCCTCTGTAAATATTTTATTGGTACCGTGGATAATCTACGTAACTGAAACTCAGCTATGCAGGTTATTGAGATGTTTAAGACTTACAGAACATTCAATATTTATGTAGCCACTCGATACGAAAGGACGTCGTCCGAGCTAGCGAACATGATACGGTTTACCTAATATAATGTACATTATAATATATTGACCATCTGGGTGAATTTAATAGTGGTCGTTCAATCTAAACAGATCATTTGAGATTATAAGTGATTTTGTGTTTTTGGCATTTTCTCGGTGCCATGGTGGCGACGGTTGGTAAAATATATTATTAGACGCACCACAGTCCGCGAATTGATAATATTTCTATATTATCTTCCATTATAATATATATTTTGCTATTTGAAACGCAGTCACGCGGGGTGCGTATAGATTTACACGATTTATTTAGTTTCTAAGTAAGTATATAATATTATATGCGATTCTCGGGATCGCCTTGAACTCAAACGACGTAAGGTACATAATATTTATAATATTGAACTCCTTTGGGATGGTTCACGACAAAGCGGACCTATTCAATAGTTGGGTATTATGTGCATATATAATACATAGGTACGTAAAAATTTCGTCTCAAGGACAAAATAATTCAACTATTCAGGGATGGGCAAAATACATAATACAAAATAAGTCAAATTTGGATACCTACTGAAAATACAAAATACATTTAACTTCTGAGAAAAATACTAACTGCAAAATATTTACATATTTCAAAAAATAATGAAAATTGAAAATACTTTCTAATTTTATGTATTATCAATTACTGAAATTATTTTATTTATTTTTTCTGTCTCCAAATTACGAAATTTACAAAATGTATATTAAATTAATTTAATCGGAGTACTGTCCATCCCTACAACTATTTAATATTGTAATACATGTATATTCGTGACTTATCGAACATTCACTAAAACCCAAAAGTAACTGTGAACAAATTAAATCGTGTTCTTATAACAGCCAAAATAAACTATTATTTAAAAAATAATTTTCTCATTTCATAATTTATGAATTGAAAAATAATCGGATTATAATGTGTATTTTTATTTTTTTTTGGTTTGAGTCTTCGACAACTGAGCTCATTAGTCTGTGGAACTATGGGGGAGGGTACTGTAGATTTTAAACACGTGTATGTTTGTCTTGGCAGAATTTTTAAGTGGACACCCGTAGATATCTGCACATGCCCGGGTGGGGGATGGCGGCCTCTCTCTCCGGACACCATGACTGCCTGAAGAAAAATGCCACCCGAGGCCGAGTTCGAACGGCCACTTCATCCCTCTACAGTGTATACAATTAACAGTTTAGATGCTCGTACATTTGGATTTCAAACAAATATGAGATTAAAAAATAATATGGGAAAAATAATTTTGAGTCTCCAATGATGGATTTAAGTATATTCACCAACCTCCTTTAAAGGTTATATAGAAAAATTAATATATTAAAATATATTATAGATCCAACAAATCCTAAGTAAATGTCTTATAGCAAATTGTTTTTAATTAATGTGTTGGATTTGAACAATCATTTTTTTTTTTTATCAATTCAAAAATTGGTGATCGAGATAATTGCGGATAACAATATTGTTTTAATTATTTAATCTAATTTATATTGGTAAAATGATATTTTTTCTTACTGTAGTGTTTTTAAATGATAATATTATAATAATAGTGTTAATTGATATTCTCCACACGCCAAAGGTGTTTTATGCGATTTCACGTACATGACAAAAAGCCACCTTCCCGGAAATCCATTAACTCAGTTTAAGCCTTAAGGAATTAATTATACATCGTGAACAGTAGTTTGTATAGTAGTATAATACGTATGCATATAATACAATATGTATAATATACTCCCTGGTTGGAAAATTAGTGACGTAAATGATGTATAAGCATATGGATACAGTATTATATAATATATATACTTATAGAAGTGTTTGGATATGTGTGAGATATTGAGATATTATAGTTTCAGTTTTCACTCAAACACAAAATGTCCTCAATTTTAGTGTCAACACAATGCATAAGTAGGTAATACTATCAACGACCGGGTATGTATTACAAATAATCTTTGAATATATTTGTTATCTATGTAGACGGTGTTAAGTTATTGTATAGTATATTGGCGTGCCTATAATATCTAAATATTTAATTATCCAGTGCAGTGCCCTTATTTATATATTTTTTTTGTAGAAACGTGTAGATTTACGGGTAACCCAGTTCAAATCATTATAATGATAAAAATTGCCTAATTCGGGATTTCCCAAATCCATACTGCACACTTTCAATATTTAGACTATACTTTGTAGTTCGATTTACTAAAACAAAAATAGTTGCTGCAGTGCAATAGCTGATACATTGTTTTTACTTGGAAACCTACCGCGTATAATATACCCAGGAGGTCAATGTGAAAAATGAATTATTACAAAATTTGTATTTAAATACTGGCGATTATAGGTATCAATAATACATTTTTAAACTTCTCAAAACACATTTATAGCTCGACGAGCTTAACGTTTAAATAATTATAAAAATTATAGGCATACAAATGTTTGTCCGTTAATACATTTATTATTCAAACATCTGAGGCCCTTCCACTAAGGCCGTTATTGCAAATTGTAGTGATTAAGTATACCCAGTGCCTATGGTAAAATGTGAAAAAAATCTTCAAAATATTACCTAAAATACTCTCAGATGTAATAATAATGGGGAGTATAAATGAAATACTAAATTACAGCGTGAAAAGCGCTCTCTGTACGATTATACACACGAATCGCCAGTGATGGAAATACTTCACGCGACATCGTACAGATAGTGCACCACCCACTCAACACCACAGACTCTATGAAAGCAAAATATAAGATATTTCAATACAAGGAACAAAAAAATGATGAATTAAAAAATAAAACTAATTGTGTAATTGAGTTAACAATGCATCGTTTTTGTTTTTGTTTAGTACGTAGTGTTTTACTGTCCTTGCGTTTTATTAACCAATGAGCTAATTAAAATAGTATAATTTACGTAATTTATCAATAAATAGCTCTGTTCAATAAAAAAAAACATTGTATAATACTGATATAGTAATATTTTATTAAGCATGCAGATAGTTAGTAAGTTAATATATAAGAGTTATCTTAAGACAATTGTTGAACCTTCGATAAAACATTTAATTTGTTTACTTCTAATTGTTGAAGCTTTTTGCATTTATTATTATTTAGTGATTGTATTTCGATATTCTCTTTGCACTTTTCTAACTGTTAAGTTTTATTCTGTAGTTCATAATTTTGTACCACATCTAGAAATATCTTATTTGCTCTCATAGAATCTGGAAAAATGAAATAAAATAATAATTGTCATCACTATTTCTTATATTAGACAAATGTAACAATATTATATAGTCAATACACAAGTACACAGCATTATAATACCGACACATTATCAAAGTCAAGTTTAAATATTTCGTAGTATATTATAACTTATTAGTCGGAAGTCAATTGAATATTACTGTACAACATTCCTACGACCACGTGTTAGTAAAATAGTATTGAATATATTAATATAACTACTTACAGTAAAGTTGGAAAATAACCTGACCCGGGTAGTGCGAGGTGTGTAACTAATATAATACACCTAATACATATTATAACACATTATACCATATTATATTGAAACGTAGGATGTGGTAGGTATATAGGTATATTATTATCACAGCCAGATTTCCGTTTATGAAACATTATGCGGTTCGACGGTGCTCGGAATATACATAATATTATACTGTTTATAATACAAAATAATTAATTACACGCCGTTGTAATACGCATTATTATAATATCATATATTTTTTTAATGTTAGAAAAGTTCAGGATCGTAATTGTTGTTATTATTATTTCTTCCTCAGATAACGGATTAACCATTCGGCGGTGGCGGCGGCGGCTGGGGAAGGTCGCAGTAGGGATTTTCAAAAGTTACGCGCCAGCGGTCGTCCTCTGGAAATCGATAATGCCGGTCGGAGGAAGAGTGGCCGGCAAAGGTGTCGGCGTACACAATTCGGGTGGATCTAGCGACGGTAAATATACTGATAATAATATGCCCGGTGAATGTATACGGCACGTCGTTGTATTAAATTATTGAATTATCATTCGGTAACGATTGTTATATTATTATAATATTATTACCTATAATAGGTATCGAGTTATAGAATTTGTGCCGTAAATAGAGCCATTTCTTTTTTAAAAATTTTTACAGTTATGTGTTTGTGATATTCTTACGAGGCAGCAAAAATAATACACAATGTCCCTTAGTTCGATTCAATAGTTGTAGAAACACAATGTTAGTTAGGTACTATAATATTATTATTTTACTACTGTAATATTACGAGGCATATTATAGGTGTATATATATTAAATATTTTTGTCGATTTTATGAAATAATTGGTTACCATTTTAGGATTCCGTTTGGGTGTGAACAAAATATTACAAAAATAATTATATTTATAAATTTATAATGCGATTTATATTATATTATATGACGTACTATATCGTATTATAACTATATAGTTCCGGACTTAATTCAACCAAGTACCAATAGCATGCTCCCCTAGTTTTTAAGTAATTAAATTATTCAAATACTAATTTTTGTAATCTTTAATCACACTTAAGATTTAAGAACCATATTTTCAATCAATTATATTTGTTATACTATTTATTTTACTTTTCATCCTGTGCATTGTGACAATATACATTTATTTTTTCAAATAGGAATCAATCTATATTTCTGAAAATAGTTGACGAAATGATTTTTTGAAAATGTTTGAGTTAGTAAAATACGTCATATTATAGTATTATACTACTAAAGATAAGACTCCTTAAATGTTTTTACAATATTATAAAATAGATGTAGTATTGAATCTGGAGTATTTAATATTTATCATAATCAGAATTTATTATAAAATGTCAATAAATTAATTTGAATTACTATAATTTTCAAATAATCAACTATTATTATAATCATAGTTAGGTCATCAGAGACCGGATTTTTATGGTTTTACATATTTTTACTGAGAGTATGCAGCTCCAATCGGATAAGCTTTCTCGACGATTTATTTACCTATGAACTGATATCCAAAATTTTTTCGCGCGTAAAATAGAATATTTTAAGGTCAAAGAATATTTTGTGTAAAAAACATGTTTTAGGAATATATTGCCATATTGGGTTCAAATTTGAATATTTTATAAAAATCTAATAGATAATAAAATTTTTTTATTTTTTTGAGTTCATAAGATTGAATTATTTTAGTTTGAGTTTGAATAGGTACATGATATTATTCTGGTTATGAACTATATGCAATTTTTTCTTATTTTTTATTTTAGAATTATTATTTTTTGAATTCATAAGTCTGTGTTACAACAGTTAAATATAGATACACCAGTATGGCAGTCTATCGCCATATTATAGATTAAATATAACTGTTTATTTTTATAAGCTGTTACTTTTATTTGTTTTTTAAGTGTTTAATACATTTTTATGAAAAAGAATATTTTTGCATATAAAAGATTATTTTGATGAAAACATAGAGCATAAAAACATCTTATTTTCAAGATTTTAAGCATATAAATCCGGTTTTTAATTATAATAATGGATCTATAGTACACAAAGATAAATAACTCAAAACCTACTCGTTCAAATTTCAATCAAGATACTTCAAAATTTTCAAAAAATCATGGGCTTAACAATTTACAGAGAAAATGGTTCTCTTTTGAAAAATAAGTTGGTATGGCCCCAAGACTTATACGATGTAACGAATTTAAGTAAACTAATAAAAATGGTAGTGAGAATAATATATGATAAATCATCCTGTATGTTAGATATGCTAATGTTTGTATTTTTGTTTGTGTGGAAGGCTTACATAATATTATACGTATGTGTGTTTAAATGTTTTCATTTATAATTTAAGATTTAACGAACGGTTTGTCAAATTAACTTTATTATTCATTTAAAATACAATCAATATAGTTACTGACTTTAGTCATCAATATTTTGTGCTTACTGCAAATGTATACGAAATCATATATAGCACGATCATTTTTACACATAAAGACAATTATAACTACTTTACATTTATAAATTATGAGTTAAACATAATGTGATGTATAATTATATTTTACTATTAAATTTGTTTTGATAGGTAACATTTATGTGAGTGTGATTATATTTTATTCGTTTTACGTTGAGTGAGTCAATAGTCACAATAATTTAGAAGCAATTACCTATAAGTCAATACCTATTGACTGCGCTTAAGTTTTTTGTTGAATGCATAAAACTGTTATTTAGATTCTGAGTGGAACGATGAATGTATTGATTTTACAATATTATGTGTGTTTTTTTTTAATTTTTAATTTTTTTTTTGTGTCTGTCATCACCTTTTAGGACAGTAAAAGTGTTTGGATTTTCTTCAACAGTATCTTTTCTGATAGGAAAGTGAATCTAGTTGGTACTTTGGTTTTTGGTGCAACACTTAAATAAATGAACGTAGGTACATGAAATTTTGACTGAATGTTTATATTAGCATTTTCTATATACCATAACATTTTCCAAATATTTTGACTTATTTTAAACTCTTTACGGACATTTTCAGTTTCCATTTTTTTTAGTTTTTTTTTCTATAAATATCAATAAAATTTTATTTGTTGGTTAAAAAGCTTGAAAATTTAATAGAAGGCTCCTAGTATATTGTTTCAATGACAGATGAAATAAATTAAAAATCCATAATCACAATTTTTTTTTTATAAGCATCTAAAGTTCAAATATTAACAAAATACGTATATAAATGACGAAAATTTTCTTTTTAAATCTGAGATTTTAAAATGTAATACAAGATTCCTCATTATATTGTCTACCTTTATTAAAAAAAAAATGTCTACAAGAAAGTCAAATTAAATTTTTATGAGCGTTTGAAATTCATATTTTTACAGCATTTGATAGTCGCTCGATTTCTCATGACAATATAATATAGTATAAACTATAAAGTATATTATAGTATAATATAGTATATATTATTTCCCAAAAGGCAAAATGTTTATTCATTAATATTTAAATACACCTTTAAAAAGTATTCTTAAAGATCGTTATAGTAAAAAAGCCTTCTAGTGATTTATATAAAAAAAAAAATCGGAACTATACTATCTCAATTAAAAAAAAAAATTATTGTGATTGATGGATTAGACGTGGAATCGAACTCTGTATACAGTTTTATTTCAACAGCCTCTATTGTTAAGAATAATTTTAATTTTCGAAAAAAAAGTCACCGAGAAACTACCCGAAAAACGTACTTTTGTTAAAATAAAAAAAATAGATTGTTGGTTATAGTTTCTGTACTGGCCTTCCGTTTGATTGAATCTACATTAAACATAACGTTGTTCCTACGTATATTATGAATTATATAATAACAGAGTGTATGAAAAACGCTAACGATCCCGAGGCAATTTTCTCAACTATCCTTCTTTACAGATATTTTTATTATTCGTTCAAACCCCCTCATAAAGAATTAAAATCAAATATTACGTGTACACAGGTCACAGGGTGTTCACTCCAATCATACTCACTCCCTTTATACTTTAGTAATGTATTCTTATTTTTTAAATTGTTAAGTAAACTTTAAGAGTTAAAGACTTTATTTTAAAATATGTACTTAGATTTTAAACCGTTTAAGTATACCAGTGCCGTAGCCAGGGGATGGTCACGGGGGGAACGTGCCCCCCCCGGAATTTTTTTTTAGCTTGTTGTATATTATATTATAGGTTTGATAAAAATTCAAAGTTAAGGCTGTCGAAGTGAACCATTTTGAAGAGGTCGGCTTTAGAAAATATTGTACATCCATCGTCAATACTATATCTATGTGTGTGTGTACTGATCATTAGTGTGTGCGAGTTCCCCGAACGCTTTATGTAATTTAAGATAAACGACGGCTAAGATTCTTGAACCCCAGTAAAGTACATAAGCGCAGTCACGTCACTATATTTTGTGATAAAAAAAGGTTCAACTTACATGTGCCACAAAACTCCCAAAAAGTGGAAGATAAATTCACACAGTACCAAAAGCCCTTTTGGCTATTTTAATTTTGAAGACATATATTTGAATTCCTTAATCTCTTTTCTAGATTATGTAGGAAATGGATTTATGATCTGTAGTATTGTTTAATTAGTATTATAGTACCAGAGTATTTTTTTTTCAAAATTCACTTTTACTTTTGAATTACTAAAAAAAAAAAAATGCTTCCATCAAAACACACAAAAAGCGGAGAAATTGTTATGTTTTTTTCGAAATTAAAATTGGATTTCTGGAAGTATATTTTTTTCTGCTTATTGATCTAATTGCACGAAAAAACTACCAGCTTTCAACTGTCCTAATATAGTCTTGTATTTTTGTTAGTAAATTTTAATAATATTCGAACCAAAAATGGAATGTTTTGATTACAACACATTTTGATATAATGATAATAATATTGATGAATATACATTAACCTATAGTTTACAATAGTGTTGGTCGAGTACTCGACTTTGGAAAAATGTTCAAATCGAGTTCGAGTACTCGACTCGATTCGACTAAATTTTTTTTGGACTTGTAAATACGAGTACTCACTACTCGCTTTGAGTCGAGTACTCGTGTTATTATTTTTATTATTAAAAATACTATAAATAGTAATTTATTGAAAAATAAATGTTAAAATAACTGAAAGAACCCATATATCCGATATGAATACCAGGAAGGTGATACATGATGGTTTAGATTGATAACAATAGTTTTAATTAATTATATAACTGTATGAAAGAAAATATAATATTTTTGGAAAATCTATTTTTAGAACAATTTAAAATACTCGCATCTTTTCAATACTCGGCATTTGTCGAGTACTCGAATTTTGAACTTGACTCGACTCAAAATAATTGAAACTCGACTTGACTCGACTCGAAATTAAAAAACAATACTCGTCCAACACTAGTTTACAATAATATTAATACATTGTTATATTAAAATGTAGCCAATGTAGGTACCATACTTGTTAACATAAATATAACATAGTTATAAAACGAGTAGTAGATACACTTTATGAACAAAAGGGTCATAATTAGATATTCTAACATTTCAAAGACTAGAGAAAAAATTAAGTGCCCCCCTCCAACATTTTTTTCTAGCTTTGGCACTGAAGTATACCGTGGCATTATAAGCTTCATTTTTAATTGAAAATAACCCTTTTTACTGCAAATTGTTGATCAGATTTTTCATAAGCAACTTCTATACAGCGCATGATTATCTTTGTTGCGTACAGTTAATGAATAAACATACTTTTAAAAATTTCTCACTCCAAGACCTAAGTACTCACCTATATACCTAACTATAGTAATATTTATTCTTTTTAATTTAAGAATTATTTTTATTTTTCACCTAAATTAAATGGTTTATGAAATGTTAAAACCCTACTCTTTATACTAAGTCAGTTTTATGAAACTAATATTAATAACTTTAATTTTTGAATCATCATAATATCTTCTAAACTTATTATTGTGGTCCATAATTATTCTTAAAGTAGGTTGTAAGGATTTATGTTTAATAACTGTAAATAAACCAAAATTATTAACAAGAAAAAATCATCTCCTAAACAATTTAAGATAAAACGGGTTTATTTTCGTTTTTAAAAAAATGAAGTTTGTTTCGCCACATAAATATCAAGATGCTCTTCTTTAAATAGTTAAATTATATTATACAATCTTACCGTTCGTTTTCGTCATTAAATCTTTATTTCACCAAATTATTTAAGCAAGTTAACTATATACTTTTTATTATTTTCTGTTATATAATTTAACCAATTTTTAGTATACTCAGTCTAGAATAAAACAAGTTTATTAAATATTACTAATATTAACGGGATTATATAAACAGTCCGGGAAAGTCAACAACAGAAATCCCAAATAATATGGTGTCTTGGAATATACGGTTTTTAACTGTAGGTATATTATCGAATAGCTGGCATGGGATCAGCTGCGAAATCTGATTAAATCCTAATTTTCTATTCCAAAACAATGGTGGGGACACATCCTTGCGATGACTGTACGTCGTACTAGGTCAATAAACCCAGAAAATGTATTAAGATATAATATTATGTTCGACGGGTTTTTCGCAGGGCACGCGTCTGGTGGTTTCAACGAGGAGGTCATATGGATCAGCATCGGGATGAGTATTGCCATCGTCATACTGATAACGATAGCTCTGTGCTATTTGGCTCGGCAGCGGTGCAAGAAGAGACAGGAGATAAGCGTACGCACTTAACATGGACAATATTCAAACACATACATCATACACATACCTAAGCATACCTACTACGACCACCTAAATACGAGTTTGTCGCTCGGCGGACTGCGTACACAGAATTTATGTTATTCGGACGACCCCACTCGCATTGTCATAACTAAATTATTATTATTATTATTATTAGTAGTATATTATTATTGTCATTATTATAATTGTTTCTATATTATTACTATCATTGTTATTTTTATTATCGTTGGTTGTCGTACCTATATCTAATGTTTGTCCCTGACTGAAGATCTGTATTCTTTGTCGTCCCTTACTTTCGGCGATCACGTGACACGTGTCTGGAACTCACCAATCCCCCCACCCCCGTTCCAGCCATTTTATGTCATAAATTGGTCACGCGGGATACTATTAACCATAAGTCCCCTCCCCCTCGCAAACAATTCCGTCACATAGTCACGACGTTAGAATAAATCACGTCACGCGTATAGTTACTATTGGCGACTGATAAACCCCAAGAGAACCGTCTTTAACGCAAGACATACAAGTTTCAACGTGTCACATCCTCCGTGCGTAAACGAAGATCCTTTCGAAGTCAGACACGTCATTATGCGTTCGCCGTTTGATGCGTAGGTATAATATTATACAGGTGACATTATATATTTTGCAAAACACTCAAATATAATAATAATATAATGGTCGTCGATGTCACATCGATATAGCACTTAATATTTATTTTACATAGAACATATCTCATTATATTATATTCACGCGAAAAGGTCATACGAATCCTAAGACATAGATTTAATATTATTATAATAACGGTTTAAGTGATTTTATGTGTATCCCCCCTCCATACTTCCCGTAGTAATTAATAAAATATATATTGATAGTATATGTAATATTGGCTTATATTTCAATAGTGTTGTAAGCTGCACCCCGCGACGAGTGATAATTTATTATTATAATAATATTATAGTACGGCACGCGTTTCTTTTTTGATTCTAATAATGTTATAATAATAATATGCATGCAGAAGACGAAAATCGCGTCGACGAAAAATCATAAATTGCAGGACCTAACCGCGATAACCGTCGTCGTTCCGTGAAAGTTTTGACGAGTACAATAAACCACGTAATAATAAAATATTTTACTATAGTAAATTGTCATCATTACCGCTGTGATGATTGATTTCATTTTTATTTATAATAATTCACATTATTCAATTAACGAATAATATTTTTTACTTATTGAAATCCTAAAACTCCCGTGGCGTTTCTCCACGTGATCGTGTTTAATATATTTATATAATAATTCTATAATTAATATAATAATCGCATCACCAAAAACGATTTATAAATGTATTACAATAGTATGTTAATATCAATACTGCAATAGGTAAACAAAAAAAAAATATATTAAAAATTCGTGTCATTCGATGAGGTAAAAATGTAAGCGAAAAACGTTATATTATATCCATGTAATCAAATTCAAAATCATAATGATATTATATTATATAGGTACTGACAATTATAATTGCCTGTATGTTACGTATTATATCCAAGTGGTATAACATGCATATTTCTTATGAATCGCAGAATATAACCTTATTTTATAAGTTTCTGCAACGTTTCTATCATTAGATAATTCCAAAATATGTTTAAAAAATTGAAAAATAAAATTAATACCTACTTAAAAAAAATTACTTTAATTTATAAAATACAATGTACTAGTATTATGATGAGAGCGGAAAACGCATCCAAGTATAACTTATTAATAATTTATTGTAAGTGCGCTATAGTTTGTATACTTTATACAGCAACATGTGTACGTGTAATGTGTTTATATAACTCTATTTATAATATAACATACTAAGACCAATTAATATTAAAGTCATATTTTTAAAATTATTTAATTGTGTAATCTGTGAAACAATATATTATATATATATTAGTGTATGCAATAGACATAAGACATATAAGTACTATTATAGTATCAACATATTGTAGTGGTTTACAATGGAAATTATAATATTGTCTTCTATGCCTAATAACATTTGATTGTAATAAATTATATTGTAATGAACCTGTAGCTGTCTGTTCGTTATTTATTCATAATATAGTAGACAAATAAATGAGAGTACCTAGTTACTAGGAACTTAGTCATAAAATATAAAATATAGGTAATCTTGGTATAGTCAGTATATCATAATTTATTGTTGGCTGTGGCGTTGATTTAATGTTCCTACATTACTGATCGGCTGTGGCAGTAGAAAAACATGAGAGTTTATATAATAATAGTATTAACTATTTATGTTATAAAAAATTTATCATACATAGCGTATTTCTGCGTCTACTGTTGTAGACGAATTAATCTATATACATAATATATATCGAACGGTTTGTGGTCGGCGTATCGCGTATGAATCGGTAGATATATTATTTTGTTTTTCTACCTATAATTGTTGTAATAACGGTGGTGCGTGATCATGATGTATACCTACCATTCATATACCTACATATTATATAATATTATTCGATAAATTTACAAATAATTTAAATAAATAAATAGATATATAGCTGCGATGTTGTAGAAAGATTGCATGTTGTGTAAAATAAATCATTTTGAAAATAAACGAGAAATTTACTGTATAGTGTATACAGCATATATTCTGACAAAAAATCAAAGGGAATAAAAAAAATGTTACCCCCCCCCCCCCCCTCGAATAAGTTATTGGGGCAACATTAAAATTTATACCACGGTCCTTACAAAACATTAACTTTAGGTTACATCACGATGTACATCATGGGTTACATCTTATATTCATATTATAACCTCACTGCATAGTACCTTTGCCGACTTTCCGTGATCGATTGACACAGAGCAGTGATGGTTATGACTTATGTCTGACTCGTGAGGGAAAGCAATATTTAAGTCTTTAGTGAAATTCGGCCCTCGACTGCGGCTAGCTACAGACATCGCCTGCGAATAAAATTGCTCACTTCCAGCCCTTGCCACACAATATTCTATTGTATATACCTACATAAGTAATACCTGAAGTAAATTCAATGACGATATATACCTATTATCAATTTTTATTATTATTATATTACTATGACGTATAATAAATAGTTAACACGATACAATTTTATTATACTGTGTTGGCTAGTATTGTATTATTGTTGACGACGATCGTGACTATAATCTATACACTGTTTAATCGAATAGAATTAGTTTATTTATATATTGTAATATTTCTACTGTAAATTATTTTAATGAATGTATCCAACAAGTGTTTAACTTATTTTAATTTAGATATTTATATATAGTGTTTAAAGTAATGTTTTCAATTAATTTAATTATTTTTCCTCGATTTAAAAAAGCTGCCAACACAGTACTTAGCGTGCTAAAACGCGTGAAGTGATATTCCGTCAACCAATTAAGATGTGGCTGCAGGTCGTAGTTTAGATTGCATTAATTAAAATTAATTATACAATTCATAAGTGCACTTAGGATAGATTTGATAATCCAGATTTATTCAAAAACAGCTTTTGGGTAAATAATTTATAAGCAAAAGGCTTATCAGCCATGGGTTCATAGGGGCTCGTTATATTATGTTTAAAATGTATTTGAGACTAATTAATTCCTTTCAAAATTCAAATCCTGAGACCACCTATGGTTATCGTAGTATATATTAGACCTCATACTCTTCTTCTTGTCGAGTCTGGTTTTATAATACGCCAATAATAACAGTGCTCATATAATATATAATTTTTTTTATAAAAACCCAACATTAATAAAAAACGGAAAAAAAAATCATAATACATACAAAACACAACTTAATAATTGAAAAAATAAATTAATACATATGGTAACGAATTCGGTAAATCTAATAAATAAAGATTACATACCTATTTGGTAACGTCCTAGATGTTGTATTTTTAATGTAATTTTGCTATAATAATAAGTTATTATATAGCCGACTCTACAAAATGGCAGTGTTTGGAAGGAACGAGTTCCAAAAGGAACGGATTCCTGGAACGAATTCCTTTTTATAAAAAAAGAACGAGAAAATGAACTAGTTCTTTTTTTAAGGAAAAAAACAAAATGTTCGTTCATTTCTAGTTCCGATAACTTACACAGATAAGTATGTAAAAATTGAAATTAAGTATATTTTTTTAATGTGTATAATGTATCTTCCTAATTAGTGATTGTTGTCGAGTATCGATGCTAAGACAATCGACATATGTTAGCCAAAACTTTAATTTTGAAGAAAATCTCAAAATGTACGAGTATAATAATATAGTGCATAAATATATAAAATATGTACCTACTTTTAGTTATAAATTATAAATTAAAATTAAAGAAGTATGCATAATACGAAAAAAAAACATTAATGATTAAATAAGAATTTTCATTTTATTTGGAACTAAAAAAGGAACTCGTTCATTTTCCAAAGGAACGACAAAGGAACGAATTCTTTTATTTTTTTAATGTACAAGGAACAGAACGAATTCCTTTTTTTAAAAAAAGAACGAGGAACGGAACGAATTCCATTTTATAAGGAATTTGTCAAACACTACAAAATGGAAAATATTTTAGACATTATAATATCAGGTCAAAATAAAATGTAGGTACTTTAAGTATTTGATTAACATTTTAACTCATTAGGGTTACCTAATTATTTTTGAATTACAACAAAAACATCAAGATAAATTTAATTCAAAACTGGTGTCGTGAAAATATTTCCGTTTTACCGCTGTTTTTTGTTGCCTAGTTGTTACCTATTATTTGTAATGATTAAACAGGTACCTATAACTTATATTTATAAATATTTTAACCTTATTTTGAATTTTGAGTTCTGTGCTATAAAAATTTAACATTATTTACATTTTTAAATACAAAATAATTTGATAATGTTTGTGATTATGATGGAATTTTATAAAAAAATTGAATTTAAAATGCTTATAAAAAAATGTTTGCCTTTAATCTTTATATCTTCATTACTTTTGAACTTCTAATATGAAATGACTTATGACCTATGGGTTTTTGATGGCCGCCAACATGCCAACAATTTCCAGTTTTTTAATGTGATATGACATAACATATAACGTACCTAGTCCAATATATTTTTACTATATTTCTGAAACCTTAATTTTCTAAAATATACATGTATCTATATTAAATCCTTTAAAAATCACCTTTTAAATATCATAATCAAGTTACTCAAATATTTGATTTTATCGATTTGGCCACAACCATCAAAATATGATTCAATTTACACTAATCTGTATATACCATTATATATTTTACTACTCAGTACTCTTGCTATATTAACTATTGTAATATTGTATACAATTTGTTGATACGTCAAATTGTACATATAATACATTTGGCAAGAATTTAAACTGGTAAATTTATAAACATATAATATAAAATTTAACGTGGTTAGTATATTAGAGTTTATTTTATAATGACCTGGTGAAGCGCGGTGATTGGACGCAGTCACTAATATAGTTATGTGTGCAGCAGTCGAGCAGGCTCCCAGATGGGTGACACCCGGGTCCTTTGTAACGATCTATCTGCCTCACTTAAAAAACGCGTACCAATCGTAGCCCCATACAAACCGAATGGGGTTGTCGAGTGTCAAAAAAACGAAGTTCATTTTATGATTTATTTTTGAACCTCTCGAATGACATAGTGAATCGTCAGTTAAAAATAATAGTGTGGAATATTGTCCAAAGTAAAAACTAGCTATAATAACCATGCAGCTTGAAGTCTTAAAAAAAATGATACTATTACCTCCTAGTTATTTACCCAAGGACTTCAATCGGCTGCGACGAAAATAGTGTTTGCACCTTTTTATCTGCTAGTCAGCAATGTAAAGAAAAATAAAACACTGTATTATGTTTCTTTAAATTAATAGTATTCGTTATAAATGAAGTAAAATGTATAATAGTATAATAATTTGAGATTAATTGATATTATTTTCTTAAATTAAATCTAAATTGACAATAGCAATGAACACATTTTCAAATGGTCCGGTCCTTACTCTTGGTCTGTGTAGTATACGGGCAAGGCTATATGTTTAATAATTATATATGGTAATTAATCCAGTAATTCCCCCCATGGGTGATTTCTGGCTAAGCCACTAAATAGTTTATGTCAAGTGAAAAAAATACAAAAAAAAGGTTAACTATTTTTTTATCTAGATAAATTACATTTATCTATTAACTTTATCTGTATACTTTATGTATTTTTATCAATTATCTTCATTTAGATAAATTCCAACCTATATAATCTAATATCTCTATCTAGATATTATTTTAGTCATCTATTCCCAACACTGGAATCATTTCGTGTAAGCATTTAAAATTCATTTTTTTACCAACTGTTAGTTAATAATTTCTCCTCAAACGATTTTTGATATTTTTTTGTAATTCAAAAGTTAACTATAAATAGATACTTAAAATTTTCACCAAATGATTATGATAAAATATTATAATTGTCTGAAGCTACATGATAAAATGTTCAAAATATTTCAACTATTTTTGACCTATTTATAAACTTTGAAATTTTGAAAAAAAATCAATCAATTTTCACCGGGTTAATTAAGCAATTAATACAAGGTTCCTCATAAGTTGTTATAATAACAATTTTTACTCTTATAGATTCCACTTATACTATCATGGACATACGAAAAAAAAATGACCCACCCCCTACACATGCATAATGTACAATTATTATTATATTATATTCTTGAGTACTACTCGGATCAATAATATTAGGCATATTTATATGCGTGTGGGTTTAAAGTAAATTTAAATTGCTCGTACGATTTTTTAACACTTATATTTCGAATTTCAGTATCAATTCTTATGGCACAAAATCACATTACTTATATGGAATTATAAATTAAATTCTATAAATTGTCGTCAATTGAAAAACGCCTAACCAGCAAACCAAAGTAAAGTGTTCGAATCATCCCATCTTCTATGTAATACAGAAATATGTTGAATATAATATTATTTCATATATATGTGTATATATGCTATACATTTTATGCGTTTCGCACTGGTAATATTGCGTTTCGATTGTAAAACGATCGTTGATTATTCCATACGAGCATTGTTGAATAAAACAGTTATATACCATTACCTACCAGATATTATAATGAAATTATGCTTGGACTATATAGACATTTCTGAGAATTGTACATCTTTGAATGTAAATCTTATAATATTGTTTACACCATACGTCACCTCACCCCCTCCCATAATCACAAGGACTAACAATTCTTAGCTAAGCTCGGTAAAAACCACATTGTTTACATGGAATCATTTCTTCAACAAAAATTTCCCAACAGATTAAATTTTCACTACATCACATGTAAGACGGCGTAAAATGTAGGCAATATAGGTTCACCGCTGTGTAATGTAACAACATGGTATTATTAGTGTTGATCTGCCTTTATTTTATTATTTTGAAAAATACTGGCTTAATTGGATTGCGTGTTCAAAATTTCAAACAAAACTATTCAATAATCAATGCCAATGAGATTTGAGAATGACTGTCGAGTTCGTACTAAATGTTGGATGGTTGGGGTTAGGCATTTTTATAAATAAATATACATCATTTGAATGCCAAAGTTTAATTTAAAAAAACCTACTCTATAGTTTTTTATTTTGAAATTTTATCGCACAATTATTTAAAACAATGTTGATTAAAGCTCATTAACTACACAATATATTAAGCTTATAACCACAACTCGTCCACAAGTAACCCAAGGTAAATAAATTTAAATTTTTATTTATTCGTTTTAACAATTATTAAAAAAAAATCTATTACATAATATACTAGCTGCTCCCGTGCACTTCGTCGCCCGTTAAATGTATCAACTCTGAATGACTCAAATTTTGTTCAATTCTTTATTTAATATTCGGTGTATGGTGTTCAAAATTTACCTTAACTGTTCCGTTGCCCCAAATAAAAATTCTGATTCACAGCAGTACATTGTCAAGTAGGCAATCTACCTGCGGTAGATCGCGGACCCCGTTCTGTTTGTACGTAAGTGTATGATTTAACTCTAAAGTATCAAAGTTATACCAACTTTGTCATTTTTACTTAATTCCACCTACATTAGATTAATATAATCAATTTATACAAAGTCCTATCCTAACCTAACCGCACTAAAATCCGATGAATGAAAAAAAAACAAATTTAACCCTTAGTAAATTAACCAATCTTCTTCCCAGAGTTCTAATCTACCCACAAACATTAATTTATATATATATCTAACTATATATATACACAGACTATAACTATACAGACTAAACTTTGAAACTACTTATCAGATCTTCTTGTATATATTATATATAATATGTATATTGACAAAAGATAATAATGCAAATCAATAAACATGATTAACCAATAGCAACCAATATTATATTATACACCGGTGGATTTTCCTAAAATTTTCTTTCATATCAACCTTCTCCGTAAAATACTATTTCCTTTAAAAAAAATCAAGAAGATCTTATAAGTAGTTCCAGAGTTTAACCTGTACAGAGATTTTCATTTCACATTTTTATAATTAGATATTATATTATAATTTATATTTAAAAAGTAAAGTAAATAGTTTTTTTTTTTTTATTATTCTTATTATATGGCTTAAAAACCCACCATTGCTTATAGACGCATAATAATAATACTGATTGAATATGTATAATATATACAATAACAAATCTTCAATGTATATAATAAATGGTTTTTTTGTTCTCGTGGCCACGAATTAAAACGATTCACTATAATTCTGGCTTGACATTTCTAGAACGAATCATTTTATACGATGTCACTCATGGCAACCATTTATAAACAAACATTTCCATCTGACATCACAAAATTTCCGTTTGAGCACCTCCCGGGGTTGGTCCTCTCCCTTTTTAAATTACTCTACCTTTTAAGTTGGACCAAATTACACACAGTGTAAAAAATTTCGGTCCGGTAGTTTCGGAGTTTATCTCGGACAAACACGTGACACGAGATTTTTTTATATTTATAAGATGATGATCAACCTCATATGTATTAGGTTTATACAAGAAGTTTGGAAAAAATATCTATCTGTAACTATTTAATGATTTGGTAGAGACTAGAGAATAAAAACAAAAACACGCGTGTTAGGGTTAGGTACACATCACAGTCTATGACATACATAATATATGGAGCCTCCGAATTGGACACACTCTCCTAACGCACAACTTCTTGATGAGTCAAAACGAACCTCCATCGTGTGACACATGTGATGTCTTATTAACGGTCAACCACATCATCACAGTTAATGTCAAAAATTCAAAAATGTCCAAAAACCAATTACACATCTCCGAATAAATGTGCCAAGCTCTAGGGACTAGGACCGACCTTACAAGACACAAGAAACATAATTTAATTTCGTTTCTCCGAACCGTGACCTGCACATTTCAATTTTACCATAATATGATATTATATTACTATTATAGGACTAGCTGAACCCGTGCACTCCGTTGCCCATTAAGTGTACCAACTGTATGTGACTCAAACTTGGTTCAATTCGTTATTTAATATTCGGTGTATGGTTTCAAAATTAATCTTAACTTTTCCGTTGCCCGGAATAAAAATTCTGCTTCGCAGCAGTACATTATCAGGGCTGTTTTTAGAGTCTTCCCAGCAATTATTCGAATTTTTCTCGCTGTAAAAACCATCCTTGGACTTCAACGAACATTAATAAAAATAATTGGCCAAATATCTCCAGGCGTTGTCGAGTTATGCGCTTACCAACACATTTTGCGATTCATTTTTATATTATAGATTATCGACAAACAATTGAATTACAATTTCTCTAAAATCTATGTTCCTTTGGCATAATATGTATTACACATATTATAAAAGTTCCAAACAAACAACGATCTGGTGGATATTTGATGTTCAACAAGCGTCCACCAGTTTGGTAACATATATTGTCACATTGATTAGTATTCACATAACATAAATTAATTTTAATACCTATATTACCTATATATAATATATTTGGTTTTTTATATATATAAATTATCCCGAAAAGAACTATTTTATGTCCGAGTCAATCAGTATGAATTACTTAATATAATACACTCGATTAATTTAAAACGGAGTAATCTACAAAGAAAATATAGATTGTACATGTTAGTTGAGCTTAAAATATATTGTTCTTTATAAGATTCATTTTATCGTATACTTTATTAGTATATTGTGATTGAAACGAAACTGAGTACATAGTCATTTTAAAAAATAGGAACTTATTATATCTATCATCAAAAAATAAACATAAGTAGATAATATAACCTATGTTTATTTTTGAAATAATTTCTATCAACTGTCAAAAATAATGAGTTGAAGACTAGATAAATCTAAGCTATTGTTCCATCCAATGCTAAAAGTGAGGAATTTTCTCCTGATATTCTGAAGGTACAGACAGACGTCGAATATAATATTATACGTATAGGTTAGTTTCATTAAAAACAATCAAGTTGCGAGTCGCGACGCGTCGTTCCAGCAGAATAAATACATATATTGTAACAGTCAAAATTGAGTACAATGTATAATAATTGTATTGTTTAACTGAAATACTATACATTATATACATATATATGTATATATTAAAAACCGTGTGATTTTTGACTCCGCAAATTCGGTTCATTTTCACTTAAAAAAAGAAATGGGTTGCAATGTTTATATTGATATATTCGGTATTGACCTCACCGTTTGCAGAGATAGAAAATATATTAATTACTATAAAAGGTCACAGCCTCACTGGACGGGTTTTAATTTCGACGTTATTAAACGCACTTTATTCAGTTACGCTCAACATTTTAATATATTTTTTTTAACAACAAACGACGATTCCTATGCTATGCTTTAATACGTGCACAAAGGCGGAATGAAGTTTGCAAAACAGTTATAAAAAATAAAAACGTGATGATTTCTAATGATCTTAGGACGTTCGTCGGCACAATGACACTCGTTCGAAGACTACTATTAAAATAACTCTCCATAAACAAGACGCGTCAACATAATAAAATCTATTGTGGAAGTTTATTATATATTATATCTTGTGAAATGAAAAGACCCAGAAACAAACGCTGTAATGAAAGAAATATAAATCTTTCGGTTGATTATTAATAAATTTAAAACAAACAATAAATTTAACTATTTATCAAGCCGCATATGTTTGGTAATCTCGCTGTTATAATCAAATATTCGTTAAAATTTTTTTATTAATCATATTATCTTATATTAATTCTATGGTCAAAATATTCCATCGTACATTTAATAAAATAATAGTTTTTTAATATAAGACGCTACATGATGGTATAAAATCTTAACGTTGAAAATGTCATTTCGAGATAACCATAACATAATATGTTTCAAAATTTGGATTAAATCATACTCTAGTTAAAATTGAAATATTTTCAAAGGTAAATATATTATTGTGGGTAATATGTATAGTAAAATAATTTACGGAGTCTATTGTTGATTGTTTTTGGTGTTTAAATTTAAAATAAATTCGTATTTAGTATCATAGATAGAAATATTAAATAACGAAAATAAATGGGGGGGGGGGGGCACTGGGGCAGTAAATAATTTTTAACCCAGACAGCATTTTGTAACGATAATATTATAATAGTATTATAATAAAGTTATACTAATATTATTCGTGATTATAATGTTATAATAATATTAATAAACAAAAAATTGCTGTCTGGGAAGTTTTAAAATTCGGTTAGAGGTATAGTGTATATGCCATGCAGTATTATAATTTATCATATTTACTGTTCTATTACCTAAGATGTTAAAACAATATTATAAGATATGCTTGAATTATATCAATTTTCTTCAGTAACAGAATATGTTACGTTCTACTGCATGGTTAATTTATCATCTTAATATCCTACCATATCTAAATTCAAACGTTTTGACAGATGTCTGTTGCATTTCAACTCATATGATGTAATGTTATACAGACTTTAGTCACCCGTTGCGACGTTAAGCGACATATTATATTATGAATACCAGAATACGAACATGTATGAGACAGCAATGAAAATCCATTCAATTGCTACTGAGTCGATCGATTAGATAGTTTGGCTATACACAGTGCTCGAATTGGGAATTATTAAGTAGAGGAGCTCAATCCAACAATTTATAAACTGCGTTCCAAGTGCAAAATTATTCAACGCAGCCTCGTGGGGGGCATAATAATAAGTGCTTACTAACTCGAATTACATTCGGTTGGCTAATTGACCATAATATTATGTACTCTTGCTACGGATGTATGGATTTTGAAAGCATACGATAATAGCCACTTCCCAAATCATAGATTACAAATTCATATAATATTAGTGTTTCGAATCACATCGATATTATACGTAGAACTAAACAAAAAATTATCTCTTAATATACTAAGTGTTAAAATATACAA